>NW_007071031.1:123881-138637 GCF_000164805.1 Carlito syrichta | reverse complement strand
CCCCTCCCGCCCTTTCCGCGGCCGGGGCAGTTCCCACCCGAGAGGGGCACGGCCGCTTTGTGTGCGCTGGCGGGGCCCGCGGCCCTCGCCCTCCTCCCTCGCTGCTGTCCCTGCGCCTTCGCCCCAGACAATCGGGCTCTCCAGAAGACGCCCCCTGGGGACCCTGAGGGCGGAGTCGTTGAACCGCCTCCAGGTTCTCAGACTCAGAAGTCTCCCGCAACCAAACGGAGCCCCAAGTTCATTTACAAGTGAGCGAGTGAGACACCTACACGACGCCAGTTAAAAAATAACCCACGTTGTAACTTTCCGACGCTTTACCTGCCGGTATCTCTTTCCCACCCTGCCTAATCTAATCGCAGTCCTACTTTTTCTTATGAATGAAACCTGCTTCCTTAGGTCCCTGGCTGTTCACAGACTGTCTTCATTTGTTCCAAGCCACTTGGCTCCCAGGGAGGTAAGTGTAAGGGAGCTATGGAATTAGAATAAGAAATGTAGGAAAGATTTAGGTAGTTTACCTCAAATTCTAAACCCTTAATACCATGCCACATTAACCCGTTAGGACACTGCGGCCAGACATCAGACGTTTCTTTGACAGAGTATAATTGGCGTAAAAAGAATTTAACTAGACATAAGTAAACTATGTTGAAAAGTTGTAATTAATTGCTGCTTTTTCAACACCCTCAAAATAACCTCATCCTTAAAATTGCTATGGTAAAACCATAGGTCTTCCTAATTATAGGTGTTATATTTAACATTAAATGTTCTCTGTGTTCCCTCTATAGAGAAGACCAAGATTACACCATTCTTGTCTTGAGTTGAAACCAATGTAGTGAACCAATAGTCATTGGTTGTTTGGCCAAGATTATCTTCTATGGTTCTCATGACCAGGACTGTTATATAAATCAGTAAGAATAATAAGCATGTAATAAAAATTTTGAGAGATATTGTGATTCTGTCTCCTTGAGTACATGTACAAAGATCTCCTTAAGGCCAGGCTCAATGCCTCAGCCTGTAATCCCAGCACTCTGGGAAGCCGAGGCGAGTGGATTGCCTGAGTCTGCGTGTTCGAAACCAGCCCAGGCAACTTGGCAAGACTTCGTCTCTACAATAAATTTTTAAAAATTAGCCAGGCGTGGTAGTGCGCGCCTGTAGTTCCGCCTACTTGAGGCGCAAAGATCACTGGAGCCCAGCAGGTCAATGCTGGGGTGGCCGTGAGTATGCCACAGCACTCTAGCCTGGGAGACAGAGACTTCAACTCAAAAAAAAAAAAAAAAAAAATATATATTAATATATATATATTAATATATATATACTTAAAGTTTCTAAGATAATTCTGAAGAAATTTAGAAATATATTAGGAGGAAAGTTTTCTAATCAAAACATTGATGTCAACTGAAGACATATGTCAACTGAAGATGAAAGCACTTAATCCTTTAGAGTATTCTATGGAATAGTTGGAGTAAAGCAACTATCCACTCTGGTCTTTAATCAGAAGTTTGTGCTGAACTAAATGAACATCCCTTTGTGCAGAGGTGTTCAAAAACTGTGAACCGTGTATTGCCATCAACAAGCAGGTGGAGAACCAAATGAAAAGCACAATCCCATTCACAGTAGCCACACAAAGAATGAAATACATCGGCATCTTCCTAACCAGAGAAGTGAAAGACCACAGTGAGAACTACAAAACACTGCTTAACGAAATCCATAAAGACACAAACAAATGGAATAATATTCCATGCTCATGGATAGGAGGAATCAATATTGTTAAGATGTCCAGCCTACCAAAGGTAATCTACAGGTTCAACAGAATGCTCATTAAATTACCAACATCATTCTTCTCAGACTTAGAAATGACAATACAGAAATTCATATGGAAATATAAATGACCACAAATAGCCAAAACAATCATTAGCAAAAGAAACAAAGCAGGAGGTATTACACTTCCATACTTCAAACTTTCCTATAAGGCTGCAATAATCAGAACAGCTTAGTATTGGTACAAGAACAGGCATATGGTTCAAAGCAACAGGATAGAGAGTCCAGAAGCAAAGCCTAAATTCTTCAGTCAACTCATGTTTGGCAAAGCCTCCAACAACAACCACTAGGGAGAGAAGAACCTATTTCAGTAAGTGGTGCTGAGAAAACTGACTGATCACATACAGAAGATTGAAACAGGACTCCTGCCTATCACCATACACAAAAATTAGCTCTAAATAGATCAAAGACCTAAACGTAAAACCTCAAACTATAAGAATCTTAGAAAATGCAGGAGACAACCTTATGGAAATTGGAACTGGCAACAAATTCCTGATCAAAACCCCAAGTGCTCATGCCATAAAAGATAAGATAGAAAAGCAGGACCTCATCAAACTGAAAAGGTTCTGCAAAGCAAAAGAAACCATCAAGAGAGCGGGGAGACAGCCCACAGAATGGGAAAAAATATTTGCCAACTGTATATCTGACAAAGGCCTAACATCTAGAATCTACAAGGAACTTGATCAAATGTGCTGAAAGAAAAAAAATCCCATTAAAAAGTAGGCAAAAGACATGAATAGACACTTTTTAAAAGAAGATACACAGGCAACCAACACACATGAAAAAGTGCTCAGCCTCACTAATCATCAAATAAATGCAAATCAAAACCACACTGAAATACCATTTAACCCCAGTAAGAATGACCATCATTAATAAAACAACCAACAGATGCTGGCAAAGATGCAGAGAAAAAGGAACACTGCTGGTGAGAATGCAAACTAGTGCAACCTCTTTGGAAGACAGTGTGGCGATTTCTGAAAGAACTAGAAATTGACCTTCCATATGACCCAGTAATCCCCCTTCTGGGAATGTACTTGGAGAAACTCAAGTCATTCTACAAAAAAGATACCTGCACATGCGTGTTTGTCGAGCTCTATTCACAGTAGCAAAAACATGGAACCAACCATGCTGCCCATCAAAGCTGGAGTGGATATTTTTTTAAATGTGGTACATATATACAAAGGAATATTATGCAGCCATAAAGAAGAACAAACATATGGACTTCACAGCAACTTGGATGGATTTAGAGTCTATCATACTCAGTGATCTATCACAGAAACAAAGAATAGAGCACCATATGTTCTCACTTGTAAGTGCACCTTGAACAGTTATCATAATACTATAAGAAAGGGATTGGCAGTAGTGGGAAACTGTCAGGGGAGGGGGGTGGGATTGGCAGTTGAGGGAAACTGCCAGGGGGGCACACCTCATTAACAAGGGTACCTTCATAACGAACATTTGTATACCTAACCTTGAATTGTACCCCACATCTTTAAAATTAAAATTTTTTAATTTTTTTTTTTTAAAGGAGGAATAAAAAACTGTGTTTTGAGTTTAATGTCTCAGGAAGCAGAGTCCTTCATAAACAAATTCTAGGCCTCTGAGGAACAGGGGAATTCTCTGTGCTAAGCATATCTGCTCACCTCAACTGCTGCTCCTACCCTAACCCAAAGAACTTTTTAAGGGAAGAGAAAAACTTATTAAATGGCTATAACTTCCATTTTGTCAGATGAATTTATATTTTGGCTTTCAAACCATGAAGTGGGACCATGAAGGCTAGAAAAGTTCTTGGGACTTAGTAGGAAAATGTGATGCTGTCAAGACCAATATCACAGATTCTAGTCAAACTCAGATCATTTTATCTACCCACACCCCAGAAAAGTTCCACAGTCACAGATCAGATGTCTGACCCTAGTCAACGATTTTCCAAATGGCTACCAGAATGACCACTTGCAAGAGTGAGGGACTCAGTGCAGACCCATCACTTCTACTAACAAATTAGTTTAAAGAATGCCCACAGGCCAGGCTCGGTGGCTCAGCCTGTAATCCCACACTTTGGGAGGCCGAGGTGAGTGAATTGCCTGAACCCGCGGGTTCGAGACCTGCCTGGGCAACTTGGTGAGACCTCATCTCTACAATAAGTCAAAAAAAATTTGCCGGGCATAGTAGCGCGCGCCTGTAGTTCCAGCTACTTGGAAGGCTGAGGCGGAAGGATCGCCAGAGCCCAGCAGGTTGAGGCTGTGGTGGCCGGGAGCGGTCACTGCACTCTGGTCTGGGCAACTGAGTAAGACTCCAACTCAAAAAAAAAAAAAAAAAAGAATGCCCACAAGTAGTGACCTTTGGCATCATTTGAGTATGTGAAGAACAGAACATGAATAACATTTTTAAATTATATAAAAGCGCCGGGCTCGGTGGCTCAGCCTGTAATCCCGCGCTTCGGGAGGCTGAGGTGAGTGGATTGCCTGAGCCCGCAGGTTCGAGACCCACCTGGGCAACTTGGTGAGACCTCATCTCTACAATAAATCAAAATGAGCCAGGCATGGTAGCACGCGCCTGTAGTTTCAGCTACTTGGAAGGCTGAGGCGGAAGGATCGCCGGAGCCCAGCAAGTCAAGGCTGCGGTGGCCGGGAGCAGCCACTGCACTCCAGTCTGGGCGACAGAGTGAGACTCCAACTCAAAAAAAAAAAAAAAAAAAATTATATAAAAGCATTAGATGCTTTTCTAAGCCTCTTTATAATTTAATGTTTTTAAAAACAATTGAGTAAAGTGGTACTTAAAACTTGGAAATATATGTATTTTAAAAGTTTTCATCTGATAGGCAATTTTTCCTGAAAATCCATTACTAAATTTAAATTGAAAGATGGTGATGGGAGGATGTCTTTAAAATATAAATAAGGTTTATTTCAGTGCATAAAGAATATATTCACTCAGACACTTCAAAACATAGGAAAAATAATGGTCTGAATATTTTGTGTCTACAACTGCCTCATGATGTGTCAGGGTTTCTCAACCTCAGCACTTTGCACAGGTAGTTCTTTTTGTCATAGAGGTCTGTTTGCCTGTCCTATAGTCTGAATGTGTACCTACCCCCAATTTCATATGTTGAAACCTAACTCCCAGTATGATAGTACTAAGAGCCTGTAGCCTTTAGAAGCCAGAGCCCTCACAAGTGGAATTAGTGCCCTTATAAAAGTGGCCAAAAGGAGCTTGTTCACCCTTTCCACCAAGTGAGGATGCAACCAGAAGGCATGATTTATGAAACAGAGAGTGAGCCCTCACCAGACACCCAATTTTCTGATGCCTTTATCTTGGACTTTTCTAACATCTAGAACTATGAAGAACAAATTTATATTGTTTATAAGCTACCAAGTCTAAGGCATTTTTTTATAGCAGCCAAAACAGATTAAGATACCCTGGTCTCTACCAACTAAGCCGCTACTGAAGTCGTGACTATCAGTTACTTATTTATAAACCCTTTGAACATCTAAGAGAGGATGTATAGTATAGTGACCAAGATGTTGAAGAAAGAAAGGATTTAGATCCTACCTTCAACATTTTAAAAAATCTCTGCCTTTGGACTTATTTCAACTCACTGAGTCTTAATTTCCTTATGTACAAAAGTCAGCAACAATAGCTTCCACATGCATTGTTATGACATGACTTGTGCATAAAGGACTTAGGATAACGGATTACTCATACTAGATGTTCAACAAAATGGAAACAACCACCTCCACCAGGATTATCATCATCATCATCATCTGATCATTCTTATCTGCCAAGATTTGTAACAGAATATATAGGACAAAGATATGTAATAAACATAACAATGAACTTTGCAGGAATATAAGCTCCCTGAGGATAGGAATTTTTGTTCCTTTGGTTCACTACTATATCCCAGTAACCTATTAATAGAATAACATCTGGCACAGAGTACACTCAGTAATTATTTGTTACATGTTACACTTTTTTTTTTTTTTGAGTTGGAGTCTCACTCCCTCGCCCAGGCTGGAGTGCAGCAGCATACTCACAGCCACCCCAGCATCGACCTGCTGGGTTCAAGTGATCCTTCCACCTCAGCCTTCCAAGTAGCTGTAACTACAGATGTGTGCTACCAAACACAGCTAATTTTTTATTAATTGTAGAGACAAGGTCTCACCAAGTTGCCTGGACTGGTCTTCAAACCCGCGGGCTCTGGCAATCCACTCACCTCAGCCTTCCAAAGTGCTGGGATTACAGGCCTAAACCTTTTTTTTTTTTTTTTTTTTTTTTGAGTTAGAGTCTCACTCTGTCACCCAGACTGGAGTGCAGTGATCACTCCCGGCCACCACAGCCTCGACCTGCTGGGCTCCGGCGATCCTTCCACCTCAGCCTTCCAAGTAGCTGGAACTACAGGCGCGCGCTACCATGCCCAGCTAATTTTTGATTTATTGTAGGAATGAGGTCTCACCAAGTTGCCCAGGCGGGTCTCAAACCTGCGGGCTTAGGCAATCCACTCACCTCAGCCTCCCAAAGGTGCGGGATTACAGGCTGAGCCACCAAACCCGGCTAGGCCTACACCTTTTAAATGTATAAGAACATGTTTTTAAGCAGCAAAATGAGTCAGCAATGCCAAGGGTGGATTATATGGGCGGAAACTGGAGACAGAGAGACCTGTTTGGAAGCTATTGCAATAGTCAAGTTAGAGAAACACATATGTGAGTTAAGTCATGTTACTGGTGATAATAGAGGAAGGTAGTTTTTTTTTTTTTTTTTGAGTTGGAGTCTCACTGTGTCACCCAGACTGGAGTGCAGTGCCCGTTCCCAGCCAGCGCAGCCTCGACCTGCTGGGCTCCTGCGATCCTTCCGCCTCAGCCTTCTGAGTAGCTGGAACTACAGGCGTATTCTACCACGCCCGGCTGATTTTTTGATTTATTGTAGAGATGAGGTCTCACCAAGTTGCCCAGGTGGATCTCGAACCCGCGGGCTCAGGCAATTCACTTACCTCAGCCTCCCAAAGCACGGGATTACAGGCTAAGCCACCGAGCCCAGCTGAAAGGTAGATTTTAAAAGTATTTAAGAAGCAAAGAAACAGAACTTGATGACACATGAGATTCTTTAAAAGTCAGATTGTTTCAGTGTATTAAAAAAGTGGATGTACACAAATGCAATTTGTAAAATGTTTTAGAAATACATCTGTGAAAGGAATGGGAGGTTCTCTTGGCTAACAAGCTTACAGATGGCCCTTTTCCAATGGCTAACCTGTAGTCTAACACAAAAGTCACTATCTTGCATGGTGGGAAATAGTCAAATGTTCTCGGGTCTGAAGAAATTATGTTACCATATTGTCATCTCTAACTCACTCATGCCCTCTGTTTTAGTAACTCTATTTGAGGGAAGAGTTCTGAAAAAGCTGTATTTTGATTTTAAAAGCTTGCTTCCAGAGACAAAGATCAAATGTTTAGGGGAGTTAGGGTGATGGTGGGGAATAGGAGAAAGGGCATGGGCTTACATCAGACATAGCTGGGTTTAAATCCCTGCTCTGCACTTACAGCTGGCAGCCTAACTTTCTAAGCCTCTGTTTTATTTACATTTTATTTATTTATTTTTCAGGGACAGAGTCTGGTGGTATCACCCAGGCTAGAGTGCAGTGGTGTGATCACTGCTCACTGTATCCTCAAACTGCTGGCTCAAGAGATCCTCCTGCCTCAGCCTCCTGAGTAGTTGGGACTACAAGTGTTAGCCGTCATGCCTGGCACTCTGTTTTCTTAAAACAGGGAAATTCAACCCAGGATTGTAGGATCACTGTAAGAGTTAAATGAGCTGGTATGTGTAATGCCCCTGACCTATGCTACACTGCTTCTGTGGTAGTACAGTGGATGGCTGCAGAATTGCTGACTGTTAGGAACTCAAGGGTAGCAGTCTCAGGGGAAAGTGGGTAGTATAGGTTAAATTATGTCCCCCTAAAAGGTTGAAATCCTAACCCCAGGTAGTTGTGAGTGTGATCTTGTTTGGAAATAGAGTCTTTACAGATGCAATGAAGTTAAGATGAGGTCATACTGGATTAGGTGGGCCCCAATACAATGACTGGTATCCTTATAAGAAGAGGACATTTGGACACAAAGACAGAGACATATACAGGGAGAATGCCATGTGATGATGGAGACAGAGATTGGAGTGATGTGTCTACAAGTCAAGAATGCCAAAAATTGCAGGCAACCATGAGAAGTGAGGAAAGAAGCCAAGAACAGATCCTCCCTCAGAACCTCCAGTAGGAATCAATCCAACAGGTTGATTTTAGACTTCCACCTTTCACACTGTGAAAGAATTAATGTCTGTTGTTTTAAGCCACCTAGTATGTGGTAGCTGGGTACAGCAACCTGTCAACCTAAATAACAAACAGAGAGAGACTCTTTAAAAGAAAATGTTTATTTGGAAACAGGCATTCATGTACCACTATGTGCATATTCAGAGAGGTGAAGGAAGACAAAGGTTTTTTAAGGAAAAATTATGAGTATTACATAATTGTTTTCAGATAATTATCCTTGGCTAAGGATCACTAACAAGGGTGGCGCCAATCTTAGGTTGGACAGGCAGTTGCTGGGCAGATGTCCTCTCAGAAGTGTGTGTGTGTGTGTGTGTATGTGTGTGTGTAAGGTTGTGATGGCTTTTGTGCAAGGTTGTATTTTTCACAGCCTTTTGTGATAGTTGTTATTATGAGGCACTCATGCATGAGAACCCTCCCTTCGTGGCCTTCCCCAACTCTATTTGTCAGGGTTTTTAACACAAGTAACTCCATTTTGATTCTGACAACTTTCAAAAGCCCTAGAAAACTAATACAGTGGAATTATGGGATTTATCCTTTAGCCGACTGCATTTTATTTGGACTTGCTTTTGCAATGAACACTAATGAAAATTAGCCACTGCTTTAGAAACAACGCTACCAAAGTCCTGGCTTTCTGCATTGATTTGTGTTTAATATTGTTTTAAATGGGAAAAAAAAAGCTGCAGACAAAGTAAACATCTGAATGAATTCTCAGCAGAGATGTCAAAAGTTCATCTGAAAAAATGCATTTGAGAACATATGAACCTTTCCAACTCTAAAGACCAAGCCATCTTACACTTAATGTCACAATACTGATGCCATGTGCATTCCACTGATGCTATTATCCAAAGTCCAGAGCTGGTGTGACTTGATTTTATTAGGCTTATCACAGTCTAGTGTTAAGGTGTCATTACTACCTATTTCCCAGCAATAAATGGAAAGAGGATGTATTTTAAGCTGAATTATTGCAGACATTGCTTTTTAAATTCATCATATGTGTTTTATGGGATTGCATTTATATGAATTACAACTTCCAGACATATGTTTTCCTTTATTTCTCCACCAGCTCTTGAAATTGACTTTCTATTGCATTTTATATTACACACAAAATGGTTCTGGTGACAGTTAATGCCTTTACATTAATCTCAGCACTTTCTGACCACGATTTGGGTCCTGATAGAGACAGTGCTTACTGGAAGTCCTACTATCTCTATCCATAGGGAAAGACTTCTGTATTTAGCAAGTGTTGCCCTTGGCTAGAACACTAGAAGGCATTATAGTGTCAGCTAAAACACTAGAAGGTATTATAGCCATCTGTGTGGCATACATATTACTTCTGTGCTGTCATTTGTCTAAAGGATAGGATAGTCCTATCGCAGGCAGAATGACATAAAAATGTCATTTAAAGCAAGATGACTCTTTAGTGCTATCTTATTGAAGAATCTTATTCAAGAAGAATCTGTTCGTTACACATGAAACAGCACTTTCTGAAAATATTTTGTTCATCCCTGTCACATTTAGATTCTTCCAAATACCAAGGATGTCACAAAGCCTTTCACTTGTTTTCTATTCAAAAATCCTCCCACCGACACCATCCACACACCGTAAGCACTTTTCTATTTCTCCTTCTCTGGTCTCCCCTTCCAGGCTCAGATCTTGATCAGAAGAGGCATCTTAGGTTATAGGTATTCTGAAAAACAAAGGAGGGCCAACGACTAGCCTGCCTTGTAAAAAGGAAGGTATAAAATAAAACACTATCTTATTAATATTCTTTCATTCCATAAATACATTCTTAAGGACTAAAGTGTATGCCATCTGCTGTGGGAAAATAAGACAAAACTATCTTATCCCTTAAGAACTATATGATCTGGTCAAACCCCACTTCATCCAGTGTCCAGAATTCTGGAGTCCCAGCTTCCCCCAAAACTTTACCAAAGCATGTGAACTTCAAACACTTAAATTAAGGAGCATGGTCAAAACTAAAGGTCACAGAGATGTACTGTGACTGGTCAAATTTGTTGGTCAAAATAAATAACTTCCTTTACTATTGACTGGCAAAGTCTAACAGCAACAGCAACAACAGAAGCCATAGCTTTCTGGTACTAAAGTCAAGAATCCCAAGAGAAATGGCAGGGCATGGCAAGAAAATAAAAATAAAAACCAGAAGAAAAAAGAATAAAGAGTAGAGGGAGAGACAGAAAGAGATACACTGAGAGGCAGATACCATGGACATTAACACTTAGGAGAGGACAACCGAAATGGCCTTGAAGAGAGAAAGGAATTATAATGGAAGGAAGTTTAGTATCAGGGGCCAGATCGGCATCAAAGGAGACTCCGTCCAGGTGCACATGCATATGTCTACACAGTGAGAGTAGTGGGACCGTGTCACACCAAAGAGCCCTGGCCCAGCATGGTACGTTGCCATGCCAGAAAGCCAGCCCAATGTTGCCAACTTTTTTCGTTTCAAGAGAAGCCAAAAAATCTGATTTTATGTGAAATTTCTTTGTTTTTAAATATGGGCCCAACTTTATAAAATACTGTACAGAATCAGATATCATATACTTAATGTTTAAAAGCAAGAAAACAACACTAAGTACAGTCTTTGAAGACATACATATTTCATGAAATATGGGCTCCAAACCCACTTGTTCCCCTGGAGGAAGGGGGGTAAGGCAGGGAAAACATACACAAAGGGCTTCTAGTGCCTTTTTATGTTTTATTACTTTAATAAAAATCTGTAATAAATATGATCAAAATGATAAGACTTCTTAGACTCACATAATTTTCCCTACTGTTCTGTCAGTTTGAAATATTTCACAATTTAAAAACAATAATACTTTGCAGGTCAAACAAAACATTTGTGGTCCATGTGAGGCCAGTGGAGCACCATTTGCAGTCTCTGCATAGTGTGCTTTATTAGATGTGCAGCCCATGTTCAGGACAGACCAGGGAAAACAGCCCTTTGGTTGTCCTCAGAGTAAGGCACAAGTGATCCAAGTGGTTTTCAGCCTGACTGAGCATCAAAATTACCTGTGTAGCTTATTAATCATCCTAATACCTGGGCCTTACCTATATTCTACTAAACCATAGTCTGCAGGTAGAAGTCAGGCATCTAGATTATTCTAATGAGTAGCCAGAGTTTAAAATAACTGTGATAGGCTGGGCTGGGTGGCTCAGCCCCGTAATTCCAGCACTTTGGGAGGCCGAGGCAAGTGGATTGCCTGAACCCACAGGTTCGAGACCCGCCTGGGCAATTTGGCAAGACCTCGTCTCTACATTAAATCAAAAAATTAGCCAGGCGTGGTAGCGCACGCCTGTAGTTCCAGCTGCTTGGAAGGCTGAGGCAGAAGGATTGCTGGAGCTCAGCAGGTCGAGGCTGCGGCAGCCGGGAGCGTGCCACTGCCCTCCAAGTCTGGGCGACGGAGTGAGACTCCAACTCAAAAAAATAAAATAACATAACTGTGATAGCCCTAAGAATATCACTGTGACACAGGAAACCACACCAACTAGAAAAGCACATAGGTCAGGGGACTCGCAGCAGGGTGGCAACTTCAAAAGGTTCAATGATCATGGGTGGCTTTCCTGAATTAGACTTCACAAATGACAATTAAAACAAAATAACCATAAGAAGAAGTCTGTTTAAAATAAGAAATTGAACTACTTGTTTAAAAGACTTTTTTTAAGAGCAGTTTTAGGTTCACAGCAAAATTGAGAGGGTGATAAAATTGAGATATTCCATATTCCCCCTGCTCCACACTTGAACAGCCTCCTCCATTATCAATATCCCCAACCGGCGTGGTGTATTTCCTACACCTGTGAACCTATATCACACCATTATCATCCAAAGTGAAAACCCTGGGTATGATATTATAATGGAGCTACATGTCATTATACATTTGTCTATTTATTTGCTGCTGCTTTTTTTTTTTTTTTTTTGAGTCTAGGTCTCACTCTGTCATCCAGGCTGGAGTGCAGCAGCAGTCACATCTCACCATAGCCTCAACCTCGTGGGCTCAGGCAACCCTTTCACCTCAGCTTTCTTCCAAGTAACTGGGACTGCAGGCACTCGCCACCACACCCAGCTAATTTTTTGTATTTTTTGAAAGGGACGAGATCTTGCCATGTTGCTCAGACTGGTCTCAAACTCCCAGGCTCGAGTAATTCTCCCACCTTAGCCTCCCAAAGTACTGGGATTATAGACGTGAGCCACTGTGCCTGGGCTATATATTTGTCTAAACCCATGAAATGTACAACACCAAGAGTGTATCCTAATGTAAGCTATTTTTAAAAATATTTTCAACAAGATGGTTAGAGTGAAATAATATCTAGAGTATTATTTTAAAGAAACAAACTGTTCACTTATTGCCTACCATGTGCAAGCCTTCTACACGGGACTGTGGAATGATGGAAAAATGAATGAGACAGTGCTCCTACCCTCAAAAGAGCTTAACATCTAATAGGACAAACAGACATGTAAACAAATAATTTGTCCCTTGAAAGGAAAGAAAATAGTGTTGTGCATGAGATCATCATTTTGCCTTGAAGATTCCAAAACTAAAACATTCAAGTTATTGGGCCACAGGGTCCTATTTTCACCATTCTCTGTTGGCCTGGACTGGGTAAAGAGACCCCTGAAACTGGGAACAAAGAACAGACTGCAATGATGGACGAGCCACTGAAAACAATTTAAACTTCATACAGGGTAAATATTTGAGGATTCTAAAATGGATACATTTTGAGAGACTGCTCCACTTAAACAGCTTTATTCACAAAAATTAAACTTTTTCCTTTATATAAAGGTATATTTTCTTTGATAAAGGAGACATTAATTCACTTTCTCTTGGTGAACAACATGTAAATGAATCACGAAGGAATGAGTGAAATGTTAATCCTCAATTAGGTGGGATCCTAATATATTGCTTTAGGATGATTTTCAGGAACCTCTAATTCAAAACTTTTCCTCTTAAACTAATATAATAACAATAGCTGCACTTTATGGAGACTTTGTGCTAAGTATTTTAGATACATTGTCTCACTTGATCCTCAGCTACAAACTAGTGATGGAGATTACATGATGTGTGTTTTTAATAGATGGAGAAACTGAATTTTACAATGTTTAAGTAACTTAAACAGAACCCTAATTTTGGTTCATCTGAAGCAGAGCCAGGAATCACAAAACACTTTTCTATCTCTTTACAAAGACAGTGCATTTGCTATTTTACATTAAAATTTTAAATCAAACTTTATTAATTTTATGAACTGATTAAGATGACTACTGATGTGCTATACAGTTCAGTGTCATCTAAAACCAGGAGGTAAGCTATGGATAGCCCTGAAACAATCTCCAGGAATGGAGTATTCCTTCTAAAAGTAATAGTTTTTTGGCTTTTGAGTTTAGAGATACATATTCCATCTGTGTTTCTATTTATCCATCCAAATATTATAAAAGTTAGTTTCCAGACTAACTTTATATACCCTTAACAATACTCTGTGAACCATGGTCACTCTTAATGTGTTTCAAATGTGCTAAAGTAACTTTTAATTTAAAGTAACTGTTACTCCCAGCGCTTTGGAAGGTGGAGGTGAGAGGATTGCCTGAGTCCAGGGGTTCAAGACCAGCCTGAGCAACATGGTGAGACCTCGTCTCTGCAGTAAATTTAAAAATCTGCTGGGCATGGTGGCACATGCCAGTGGTTCCAGCTACTTGGAAGGCTGAGGTGAAGTATCACCTGAGCCCAGCAGGTTGAGGCTGCAGTGGCCATGAGCATGCCACTGCACTCCAGCTTGGGTGACAGAACGAATCTCTGACAAAAAAAAAAAAGAATCGAAAAATCAATATAAATAATTAATTTGGCTCCCAAATCAAGTAAAAGCTATATGACAATATTTCATGGTTCATTAGCTAAATGGAGCAGTTAATTCAGTCAAATAGTGACTAATCTTTAAATCAAATCTTTCTCAGATACAAAAGGTAGTGGTATATATAAGCAAATTCAAGAAAACAGAAAAAGGCCAAGTAACATTGTAAAACTTTGAAACATATTTCGGTAAATAACCAATCATTTTTATACTTATTAAATTTTTTAAAAAATTACATACAAACATGAAAGTAAATTTTGAAAAAACATCACAGTTTTTCTGTGTTGTGTTCAAGTCACAATGCACACATTATTTACCTATTGACAATTACAGTGGGCTAGTTTGTGTTCCTGTGGCAGGGCTGCTGAAGTAGCTCAGTCACTATCTTAACCAGTTGTAGGCCTAAAGAAAGAGCAGTATTTTTTCATCTCTCATAAAAATGTGTAACCCATCTTTTATTTCCCAAAGATATTATGAATTTAATTCTGCATGTGAGATACTTGGAATACTAAAAGAAATATTTTACAGAAGTAAAGTCATGTTCATAAAAAGATATTTTTTTTGAGACAAAATACTTTTATTGTTTTTTTTTTTTTGGTTTTTTTTTTTTGAGATGGAGTCTCACTCTGTCGCCCAGACTGGAGTGCAGTGGCCGCTCCTGGCCACCGCAGCCTCGACCTGCTGGGCTCCAGCTATCCTTCCGCCTCAGCCTTCCAAGTAGCCGGTATTACTGGCATGCGCTACCACACCCGGCTGATTTTTTGATTGATTGTAGAGATGA
>NW_007071031.1:87390-123855 GCF_000164805.1 Carlito syrichta | reverse complement strand
CGGGCTCAGGCAATCCACTCACTTCAGCCTCCCAAAGGCGCGGGATTACAGGCTGAGTCACCGAGCCCGGCTGAGACAAAATACTTTTTAAAAAAATAGAAAGAATGTTTACTATGAGGTGAAAAGCAACAGCCTAATAATCCAAAGGATTGGTGTATCTATTGAAAGGATTAGAGATTTGTTCTTTCAAATAAGCCATTAATCATGATGACTAATTTAGAGTAAGAAAGACTCTCACTTTAAAAAATTATTTTTCTTTTAAATACATATTACATGTATAAGTTATTACAAAAGATTAAAAGTAGAAAAGGGCATAGACTGAAAATTATATCACCTTCCAACACTTATCTTCCAGCCACCTGGTTTTCTTTCCTAGAAGTAACTAGTATTACTCTGATCCTACATCCTTCTAGAGATACTTTATGCATACACAACTATGTTCATATTTTTTCTATTCTAATGATAATATGCATACTGATCCACAGCCTGATTCTTTTTGATAGTTAATGTTTTTAAAAGATTTTGTGGAGTCCTAACTATTCTTTTTTAACTTAACGATACTGTCCATGTTTCTTTTTTTACTGAAGTATAATTTATATTCACTACCATCACAGATTCAATATGATACATGTTGACATGCGTATAACCACAACCAAAGGCAAGATACAAAACATTTTATAAGTATTCTTTTAAAGAACTATTAATATTCCATTTATTAACCCAGTCGTCTATGATGGACTCTTGTTGTTACAATGTTGCAGTTGACATATTCACATATGATACTGAATGTGTATAAGTATACTTATAGGAAAATTCCTAGCAGTGGGATTACTGGATCAAAGGATATGTGCATTTTTAATTTAAAAGGATATTGACAGATTTCTTATTATAGTGATTGTACTAATTTACACCCCTGCTAACAATTTACAAAGGTTTATTTTACAGCATATTGTGATTATTAAACTTCTCAATTTTTGTCCACTTGGTAGGTGGGGAAAAGTGCAACTACAGCTTTAATTTTGTTTATCTCCTTCAGAAGTATACTGAGCATTTTTTCCTGTATTTAAAAGTCATGAAACAGCTTCATTTTGAAAAAGATTTGAGCAAAAGCAAAGGTACTGTGAGGACTGTATCATGCATTTGGAGTGATGAGTAGAAACAGAGATGACTCGACATTTATTCTAAACTTTCAAGAGAAACTGGACAAAGTAATGTGTTTTTCAGGACAATAGAAACTTGGGGAAAATTGATATTTCAGGATGACCTGAGAAGAAGTTTCCAAAATCTTGAATGGAAAAATTCCAAAACCACAAAGATCTAAGGAAATATGCCTGTCCAAATAACAAATAAAGGCAATGTTTATTCGTTTCTTCAACATAAATGGTATTGTCCATGATGAATTAATCTCCAAGGTCAAACAGTCAGTCAGTCTTTTATACTGGAGTTCTAAAACATTTGAGGGATTGTGTACAGCACAAATGATTGCTTGATTATTCATTTTATTCAGTCCCTTTAGCCCTCCTCAAAAGTCTGAAAGTCTTTTAATTTCCTAATGAAGACTTTCCTTTTTAGCCAGCTAAAATGGATTCTATTCTTTGCCAATGATCTCTGACAATATACCCTTATACATTTTTCCCTTAAATGTTAAACTTAAGGTTTTGCTTTTTGTCATGGGTGTTGACAAAAGAAAATGCTTCACAATTGGAAACCTGAGTCTTTCATAACCAGTACTTTTGAAATCTTGAGTTTTGGTTTTAATTGTTACTCTTGGGTCTATCGATAAATCCTTAATTAGATACAGATGGAGGAAGAGAGCCAAAATTTATTGAATAACTACTATAAGCCAGAGACTTTATTAGTTAATTAGGTGAGTACAATCTGTTATCTGAGCCCGGCTCGGTGGCTCAGCCTATAATACCGTGCCTTGGGAGGCTGAGGTGAGTGGATTGCCTGAGCCCGTGGGTTCGAGACCCCCCTGGGCAACTTGGTGAGACCTCATCTCTACAATAAAAAAAAAATTAGCCGGGTGTGGTAGCGCGTGCCTGTAGTTCCATCTACTTGGAAGGCTGAGGCGGAAGGATCGCTGGAGCCCAGCAGGTCAAGGCTGTAGTGGCCAGGAGCATCCACTGCACTCCAGTCTGGGTGACAGAGTGAGACTCCAACTCAAAAAAAAAAAAATCTGTTATCTGAATTTAACAGGTAAGAAAACTGAGACCCAGAAAAGAGAAATAACTTCAACAATATTTTGTAGCTAATAAGTGAGAGTCTAATCATTAAACAGTAATGTTCTTTCCATTGTTCTATTGTTTCATGTAGTACTATATTGGAGGGGGAAAGGGTAGTTGAAAGATTTTAAGTCTCCCTAACTGACAGATTAACATGGTATAAATGATATAATTTTCCAGCAATGGAACCAATTTAAACTAAAAATGTCAACATCTAAGGGATCATTGTTCCCTTCAAATAAGTAACATTGGGAGCTATGTAGTTATTTTAAGTATTGCCCCAAGTATATTGAATCTTTTCTGTCAGAATTGCCATTAGAACTGAAGTTACACTCTTGAACATCCTCAATGCAATGGTGGGGTTTTTTCTTTTCTTTTCTGGTTGCTTGTTTCCTTTTAGAAAATCAGAATGACTCTGATTTTAAGGACCAGCCCAAAGTTGTTCAGAACAAAGTATAGTGAATAAAATAGATAATCAAGCAGTCATTTATTCTGCTTACAATCCCACTAATGTTTTAGGATTCCTGCAAAATAAACCTGACTATTTGACCTTGGGGATTAATTCAACATGGATGATATCATTTATGAAACAAATTGGCTAATCTTAAATTCCATCCAGAAACCTAGCTGCAAGGGAGTCTGGGAAGTATAGTTATTTGTCTTCCAGCCTCTACAGTACAGGAAGATGGGATAGATGTTAGGGACCAACCCACCACATCTACTATAGATTGTTCATGAAGTTTTTCCTTGTATTCAGAAATTACCTGCATTAGATTTATCAAACCATTAATTTCCTGTACCTCAGTTATGATTGGGTGTGATCTCTAAGATACACTCCAGATTTTAAAATTCTGAATTTTTTAAAACTATGTACGAGTCTGTACACACAAACATATTTTTCTATATGTATATATCCACACTGTTTTATAGCCATTCCTGAGAAAAGATACTAAATAGAAATTCTACAGCATTTCTATGCTAACACTAATATTAACATAGTTAATAGAATACTAAGCAACCATTTAAAAATTATATTTACCTTTGGAAGAGGAGAATTTGTATAGGGATGTGGGGTGTCTGTGTCCATGTTTATAAATGTATTGTGCATGTAAACTCATTCAATCAGTTAAATTTTTTCATGACTAAAATTCCTCATGATTAGGTAAAGGTAAGCTGGCAGGAATTCAATACAAATTGTAGAGACTGACAATGAATTGACTCTACTTGATGTTTGTGTCTAGCTTTGAAATTTTATATTTGAAATGCTTTCTACATTTTTTTTTTCTAAAATGAATCAGGCCCATTAAACTTTGCATGACTATGGTTTTCCAGATCTAAAAAGGAAAAGCAAGTGTGGGTGTCCCTTGCCATGTTGAATAACTATTATAAAAGTAGAAGTTTGTATTGTTAGTAGTTTGTATTTATTTTATTTTATTTTATTTTATTTTTTGAGTTGGAGTCTCACTCCGTCACCCAGGCTGGAGTGCAGTGGCATGCTCATGGCCACCCCAGTGTCAACCTGCTGGGCTCAGGTGATCCTTCTGCCTCAGCCTTCCAAGTAGCCGGAACTACAGGTGCATGCTACCACACCTGACTAATTTTTTGATTTATTGTAGAGATGAGGTCTCGCCAAGTTGCCCAGGCTGTTCTTGAATCCATGGGTTTAGGCAATCCCCTCATCTTGGCCTCCCAAAGTGCTGGGATTACAGACTTGAGCCACCGTGCCCTGCCAATATATTATTATATATTTGTTATATATTGGTTGGTTACTTATAATTTTATTACTAATTTTATTTTCACACTAGGCAGTGATTTTTACATACAATTCATTTCCTTGACATTTGGTATATTATCTGTCTATAATACAAGGACTAGTGTTCAGCATAATAGATTTGCAAAAATGGCCACACATTATTCCATTCCCTGTATCCAAGTCCCTTCATGATGTGACTTTTCAGTTCCTCCCATTAGCAGGTAGGGTTTCTTTTCCTGCTACTGGAATCTCGGCTAGTCTTGTAACTTGCTTTGGCTAATAGAATGCCAAAGAAGCAATGTGTGGCAGTTTCAAGCCTGATCTTCCAGAGTCCTCACACTCTTCCTCTAGCTCTTTTGTAAACTTGCTGAGTGACTTCCACATGCACAAGCCTAGCTAGCTTGCTAGAGATCAGAATAACTCACATGAAAGAGTACAAAGACACTTTAGCTAAAAACCAGCCATCGCTAGTCAACATGGCAGCTGATCATAGTCATATGAGTTAGCCCAACTGAGACCAGAAGAACCACACAGCTCATCCCAGCCCACATTATTGATGCATAGACTCATGAATTAAATAAATGATATTATTTTAAAGATGAAGTTTGGGAGTGATTTGTTACACATCTGACTGCTATTCTCAGTTAGCTTTATTTAAATTTCCTGACAGCTTCAAAAGTTTGGATTACTTTTTTTCAAGAACAATACTTACTCCATTTTTCTAATTCAAAATAAATATAGGTTATAAAAAGGGGCTAATACTGAAATGCAGGAAGAGGACTAAAAATAGTATATACTACTGTAAGATAATGCCTAAAAATTTTCCTGTATATCTTTCCGGCCCATTTTCTAAATATAGACACATTTTTATATAATTTGATGTATTCTCTTTCTAATTAAAATTTTTATTTTAAATCATTCCTGAACACTTTTCCACCCGATGTATATTCTATAATTTTTAAATGTTTGCTTCGTATTCCTTCTCACATATATAATAATTAACTTTAAAATGTTGTTCATTTAAAAAATCAATTCCAATCCATCAACATTATGAATTATGACATAATAAACATTTTGACACATTAACATTGTCCCCCGCCTCTTTTTTTTTTTTTTGAGTCAGGATCTCTGTTACCCAGGCTGAGTGAAGTGGCACTTACATGGCTCACCACAGCCTCAAACTCCTGGGCTCAAGTGCTCCTTCCACTTCAGCATCTCTAGTAGCAGGGACTACAGGCACAGACCACCTCACCCGGCTAATTTTGTTGATTTTTTTCTTGTAGAGATGAGGTCTTGTTGTATGACTTGGGCTGGTCTTAAACTCCTGGGCTTAAGTAATCCTCTCACCTCAGCCTCCCAAATACTGTTTACAGGTGTGGCCACCATGCCTGGCTAACATTCCCATTAATAAGGTATAACAGTGCCCGTTTTACTGAACCCTTGTCAATACAACATATTTACATTAAAAACAAACACCAATTTTGCTGCCTTAGCAGGTGAAAAATATTAACTGTGCATGCATATATTTAGAAAGTTCATTGTTTAAGATTTGTAACATGTAATTTACAGTGAGATGTCCAAATCTTAAGTGTACCATTATATACATTTTGAACATAAAACAAGAACTTCTGTAAGAATAAAACATGGTCAGACGCGATAACTATAATCCCAGAGTTTTGAGAGGCCGAGGCAGAAATTTGAGGCCTGGAATTTGGAACCCCCTGACAATGTAGTGAGACCCTATCTCTACAAAAAGTAAAAAATAAAAATAAATTTAAAAAAAGAAAGAAAAAGCTGGGTGTGGTGGCATGCACCTGTAGTTGGAGCTACTCAGGAGGCGGAGAGGGGAGGATCACTTGACCCCAAGAGTTTGAGGCTGCAGTGGGCTATGATTGCGCCACTGCACTCCAGCCTGAGTGACAGAACAAGACCCTGTCTCTCCTAAAAACAAACAAAATACAACAACTACTATCAAACCCAGGAAGTCTCTTCATTCCCTTCTCAGTCAATACTTATCCTCACACTTCAGAGGCAACCACTGTTCTAATTTTTTCCACCATGGATTAGTTTTGCCTATTCTAGAACTTTATGAAAATGGGATGATATATGTCGTCTTTCATTCAAAACTTCTTTCACTGAGTATAATGTTTTTGAAATTTACCCATACTGCTGCATCTATGATTAGTTTCTTCTGTTTTTCCATTTTCAGAGAAGTAGTCCATTGTGTGAATATACCACAAGTAGGTTCAGTCATTCTTTTGGGAACACATGAACTGTTTCCAGTTTCTGGCTATTGAGAGTAAAACTGTTTGGACATTCTTGTACAATTGTCTTTTTGTGTGTGTGGACATATGTTTTCATTTCTCTTCGTTTCACCTAGGAGAGAAGCTATTCGTCTATTGGATAGATGTATATTTAACATTATAAAAAATTGTCAAGACTTTTTCCAAAATCGTTGTACAATTGTACAGTGCCACCTGAGAATTATGATTACTCCTCATCTTCACTAGCATTGGGTGCTATCAGTCTTTGTCATTTTAGCCATTGTGGGAATGTATAGCTGAAATTGTTTTCCATATGTGTGTATGCATATAAAATTTTATATGTGCAATTATATCTTTAGCGTAAACCCTTAAAAATGAGGTTGGTGAGTATGGTAGTTAGTAACCTGGCTGGGCTATAGTATTCAGTTATTTAATCAAACCCAAATCCAGTTGTTGTTATGAAGGTATTTTGTACATGTCGTTAATATGTGAATTTAAAGTTGACTTTAAGAAAAGATTGCCCTCACTAATACGGATGGGACTCATCTAACCGATTGAAGGCCTTAAGAGCAAACACTGAGGATTTCTGAAAAAAGGAGAATTCTTCCCTAAGACTGCAATATTAACTCCTGCCTGAATTTTCAGTCTGCTGGCCTGCCCTACATATCTTAGGTTTGCCAACAGCCCCCACAATCATCTGCACCAATTCCTTAAAATAAAACTCTTTATACATATATCCTGTTGGGTCTATTTTTCTGGAGAACACTGACTGACTGATAACAGTGAGTTGAAAAAAATTAGTATTTTAAATTTTTTATAGTTATTGTCAAATAGTTCTCTAGAGGACTATTTATATGCCACAAATAATATTTAAATGTGTCTGTTTCCCCTACACATTCACCAACCTAGTATGATATTAAACTTTCTCCTATCTGATAAGTTTTACAGTATCTTATTTTAATTTTTGTTTGCTTTCCATCCATTCAATGTTTCAGTCTTTCTATTCCATCTGATAGCAGGCAAGAACAGAATTTTATTTTTCCCATATTATCCCAGTGCCATGAATTCAGTGATTCATACCTTTTCTCAATATAAAATGTCACCATTGTCATGTACTTTTAAAAAAATTATATATATATATATATATATGAGATATTCCTTCATGTACATATTTCTGGGTCAAGCATATGAATAGTGTCGAGGCAGGAATGACTGACACCATTTCCCACTAGTTTGAAGTGCTCCTTTTATTGTACATTAAATTATTATATTTATTACACATTAAATTATTATATATATGTCTGATTCTGTATTTTCCATTTTATTCTGTTGTTTTGTCTTCTATTCTGGTTTGAATATCGCAATGTTTTAATTTCCTTTTCTTCTTTATATGTATAATACATGGTAAACCAAGATCCCATTTTTTTCCCCAAAATTTTCATAGCTAGTTTTGCTCATAGATGAACTTTAGGATAGTTTTTTTTTTTTTTCCCTAAAAATTGAAGTTTTAGTTCAACGTCACTAATTAGCTAGATTAGGTTATGGAAAACTGGCATATTATAGTGCTAGGTTTTACCCAGTTTTCACATGATTCTTTCAAGCAAGTTTATTTCTCTAAAAAGACAATCACATCATTTGTAAATAATAATAAATTTACAGCATCCTTTCCAGTATTTGTTATATTTATTTTGATTTGGGGATTAATTGCATTGGCTAACTCTGAAAGCACAATAGTAAGTAATAGTAACAATTGATTGCATTGATATCTTGTTTGTGATTTAATGAGAATGTATCTAATTCTTCCACTTCAAGCATAATGCCATTTGATAATCAAGTAAAAATATATAAACACTTCTAGACAAGTAATTGGGAGTGTGGGAAATAATTCATTCTTATGTTCATAAATATGTCAATATTCCATCCTTAGTTTACAATGCTGACTTCTGTATCCAGCTTCATCTAAGAGTTTCCTATGCAAGAATAGTGAGAGGATCAGGGAAGCAAGGCAGATTTTTTAAAAAACAGTTTATATACATTGTTCAAGTCCATCTACTAACACAGTCCTTCTTTTAGCACTTAAAAATCACCTGCAGGGCTTATTAAAATACCGATTCTTGTGCAGCCTCCCACCTCGATATTTTGATTCATTAGGTCTGGGGTGGGGTCCAGGATTTACATTTTCAAAAGTTTAGGTGCTGCTGTTGCTTCTGTTCTATAGACCACACTTTATTTATTTTTTATGTATTTATGTATTTATGTATTTATGTATTTATTTTGAGTTGGAGTCTCACTCTGTCGCTCAGACTGGAGTGCAATGGCATGCTCACAGATACCATAGCCTCGACCTGCTGGGCTCTAGCGATCCTTCTGTATCAGTCTTCCAAGTAGCCAGAATTCAGGCGCGCGCTACCATGCCTGGCTAATTTTGGATTAATTGTAGAGACGACGTCTCGCCAAGTTGCCCGGGCTGGTCTCGACCCGCCAGATCAGACAATCCACTAGCCTCGGCCTCCCAAAGTGCTGGGATGACAGACTGAGCCACCCAGCCCGGCCCTCTTCCTTCATAATAATAAAATATTTGGCTGAGTTCATGGTACTCGCAAGCAGAAACCTTCTTTAAGAGCCACATCTTTAAAATGAAATAAAAAAGATAAAGGGGGCGGGGAAGGAAGCAGGCGGAGAGCTCCCAAACACACTGTGTCTCCCCTTCACCCTTTCCTCCATTTGGTGGGTTACGATACTTGGGACCATAAGGTTAAGGCCACAACACAAGGAACAAGGAGAAGGAGCCCAAGTCTCTGTCACAATGGAATGCCTTGCCCTGGACCACCTGTCCAGAGCTAAAATAAAAAAATTAAGTATTCTATCTTATCTAAGTAATTGGTAAGTTTGGATTTTCTGTCATTTGCATCTGCGCCTAATCTTAACTAATCATTAGAGGAATTAGAAGGGGTATCTAAAAGTTAAGTCTGAGCAGAGGAACCCTTTGTTACAATGTGACAAACTCAAACTGTCTCATTTTTGTGGTTGCAGGACGGTAAACATTCGGTTGGCTCCTGGTGATCCTGTTATTGTCTTCATACATCTAATTGACCAAGACATACTCTAATAAATCCACTAATTTAGTACATTCTGTTTCTATTGCTATGCAATACATAATATGCCTGAGTACATAATTACATAATTATATACTTATAAACCTTCTAAGCAAATACATTTATGTGCTTATCATTAACCTCAAACATTTCTGATAGGTATTACTCATCATTTCCATATATATCTGTTACATGATTCATTAGTTCTTACCTTACCATAATAAAAGTTTGCTTCTATCCCTCTCCTTTTCCTCTGATACAATACACTCCACCAAAAAACTAATAAGCAACCATGTCTACATTTATGAGTATGTTTCCATATATTTTTAGGTTCAATCTCATTATATCCTCTCTAAATTTTTTCACCATTTGTGATTATTAAATTGCATATCTACCAAGAATTAATATTTTAAAAATTAATACTCAATAGGGTATAAAGTTGTGTGTGTAAATAAAAAATGATGACTTTAGGTTACAGTTTTATCTGATGAGAAACTTTGCAATGAGTAATCTGTAGATACAAGGACTAAGGAGGGAAGCTGAAATTGTTATTACAACTTGTTCCACTCTAGTGCTCACGAAGATATCATAAACAAAGAACACCACCAGAGATTTGTCAGAGGGAGCAGTGATTTTCTTTAGGTTTAAATCTATGTTGGCTTTGTTTCTTTTTAGCATCATAATCGGTTCCTATTTTTATGTTTGATGTTAAGGGCAAGTGGATTTTAATGATACTCATCTGTTAACATATAAACTTTTTGCTATGTCTCCCGAGACTGCATTGTTTAACCATAAAGCTTGAGTGACTATAAGCCTTGTTAGACTTGTTCATTAGAGGAAAATGGACTTGGTCACCTAAGTCATTACATGTGTCAGTTGTATGCTAGAGACATTCACACCAGCTTGTGAAACCAGTTGGGTCGATGTCTTCCCAACTCTGCCTTTAGGAATTTCACATTAACTTGAAATCAGCCAGAGTGAGAGTATTTAAAACACAGAAATGGACAGATGCTACCAATCAGAGCTCTTTTCTCACCCCAGAAAGCTGGTTGTAAAACATTTACCAGCATATCACCAAAGGTATTTGTTTTAAGAAATGTAGTTTGCTCACATAATCTGTAAACTAGCTTACCAGATTTGTGTTAATTAACTCATCATTCTATCTAATAGTATTTTTTATTGGGCATGGAACATTTTGATTCACTCTCATTTACATATGCAGAATAATTGAAGTGACCTCTGGCAGAGTTTATTCCAAAAATTTTTCTTTGTTCTTATACTTGCTTTTTCAATTTTGATATTTCCTTAGTTTTTGCCTACTTGAGCTATAAAAACAGATGGAGGCATGTTTAAACTAATGGTTTTGTCAGTTTTATTTTGTATCTGATGATCATTTATATATTTTATATGTCCTTGGCTTATAGAATTGTTCTTATATTTCCATTGTGGATTCTACCTTTAATCAATATAAAATGATTCTTTGTTCTATTTAATGATGTTTGTCTCAATTTCTACTTGAATACTAATAATGCCACTTTTCTTTCTTTGTTTTACTCCAGACCTGACTTTATTTTAAACTTTTTATTGCTTTGTTTCATTAGGACTTTTATTAACAGGTTATACTTGGAAATTTTTTTTTTACCCAATATGAGGATCTTTTTAATTTAAATTCAAATTATTTGTATGTATTTTTGAAGTGGATATACTTAGTTTTCCTTAAGTTTTTATTTATTTTATGCTTTCTTGCTATTTTTTAAAAAATTACTTACTATGTTGGGTTAGTATCCTTGCTTTTTTTTTCCCCTTTGATGATTTGACATTTTTATTTTGTTAATGGTTAAACTGTTGTAATTTTTTATACTTTGAACCAATCTTTGACTGCCTGGAATAATTTTAAGAAGTGTATGGGAGGCCGGGCTTGGTGACTCAGCCTGTAATCCCAGCACTTTGGAAGGCCGAGGTGAGTGGATTGCCTGAGCCCACGAGTTCGAGACCCACCCGGGCACCTGGTGTGACCTCGTGTCTACAATAAAAATTAACAAAAAATTAGCCAGGCGTGGTAGCACACACCTATAGTTCCGGCTACTTGGAAGGCTGAGGCAGAAGGATCACTGGAGCCCAGCAGGTTAAGGCTGTGGTGGCCAGGGTGTGCCACTGCACTCCAGTCTGGGCGACAGAGTGAGACACCAACTCAAAAAAAAAAAAAGAAGTGTATGTGATAAATTGAAGAAAATGTTTGTAGCTAATACTACAAAGTGGCCTTATCTCCTCAAAACATAAAGAAGCAAATTAAGAAGCAAAACACAGCCAAATTAACAAATTGGCATAGGATATGGACAGAAAAAGAAATTGAAATGATCTTTAAACATATGAAAAAATGTTTCACCTTTATTTTACTTTATTTTATTTTAGAGATGGGGGGGGTCTTACTATGTTACCCAGGCTGAAGTGCAGTGGCTAATCACAGGCGTGATCATAGCTCCCTGCAGCCTCGAACTTCTGGACTCAAGCGAACCTCCCACCTCAGGCTCCTGAGTAACTGGGGCTAGAGGTATGTACCACTCCAACAACTTATAACCTTTTCTTCCATCATTTTGAATGTCTTTGTCTTTTCCCCATTAAGTTCTCGGAAATTTCATGAACATGTTTGCTAATTTCCTGAGTCAATATTCTGTCATATTGCATTTGTTTTTATTTCTCCTTATTATTTATAATTCAGCAGTTTTGGCTTGCATTTCCCACTCTCAATTATTTTCCTTTTCATGATTACCTGTTATGGTTTTATCAATGTGTTGTCTTTACTAATCTTGTTGAAAGCATACATTAGAATTTCCCAAACTTTTCTTATTCCTTCAGGAACAGCTTAATGTAATGATTCAGATTGGGCCCAGCTGTTCAAAACATTATGTTTTTGTTTTTTTTTAATATCTGAAGATTTCCTCTGACTATTCTAACAGAAGGGATTTCAATCATACTGCTAATAATAATGACTAGTGTTTACTATGCACATATTAGGAAACAGGGTATGTGCTAAATGATGTACACTTGCCATTTTATGTAATCGTCACAACAACCAAGAGCTAAATATTACTATCTTCATGACCTATGATCTCCATCCTTCCACAATAAGGGTGATTCACAAAGTCAATTCTACCCGCATCTCAGTCTACCCACCTGCAAGGAATGAACCACTCAACCAAAAGGAGAGCGTATTTCCCCCACCTGTGTAGATTGATTTTCCTGGCTACTACCTTCAGGCTAAAAGTATTCTGCTATCCACGGTTGTATTTCAGTTAGCTTTAGCTTTGCAGACTTAGCTTGGTAGTTCTACTTTGGTCTTTAGCCAGTCCCAGCCATAGTAAGTAATCTTCTTCACATATTCTACGTATGCTTACATAAAAAAGGTAATACTACATATTAATCAACTTATCTCTATAAATAATTCATATCACTGAGGCATTGGAACCAATTCTGCCTCAGCTCTCTGTGTGGGTACCTATTGCAAAGTCTTCAACCCAGAACAAGCAATGTTACAGTGATTTTGTTTTCCAGTCAGCTCAAGGGCCAGCATTCTCTGGGAATATAATAAGGTGATGGAAAAAGCTATAATAGGATTCTTGCGTATCATGTCACCTGCAGCAGCATGAAGACAATTGGGCCGCTATCCCATTTCTCTGTCTCACACAGTTGTCCTCATTAGCAGTAAGCCGTGGTTGGGTCTCTGCTCTTTTCCTGATACTGCTATCATTACCATGTGTAAGTGTAAATGCAAGCCAAATTAATGGGTGAACTAGCTGGGCAAGTGTTTGGGCTGCCAATGTATATGGGAGTCATAGTAGTCAACTATCACTGCATAATAACCATCCCAAAAAACCATAATTATTTACTATCAAGTATGCGTTTTGTGGTTGGAGGGATTGGCCTTATATAGCTGGGTTAGCTGGATGGCTTTATTAATCTTGCCTGGGTTTGCTTTTAAGTCTGTGGATTAGCTAATGATGCAACTCTGCTCTACTTGTTTCTCATTGGTCTGGTGGGCTAGCAGTGTGGAAGTAGAGATGCAAACATGCCAAAAAGAAAAAAATCAGCTGGGCTCGGTGGCTCAGCCTGTAATCCTGTGCTTTGGGAGGCTGAGGTGAGTGGATTGCCTGAGCCCGCGGGTTTGAGACCCACCTGGGCAACTTGACGAGACCTCATCTCTACAATAAATAAAAAAATTAGCTGGGTGTGGTAGCGCACGCCTGTAGTTCTGGCTACTTGGAAGACTGAGTCCGAAGGATTGCCGGAGCCCACCACTGCACTCCAGTCTGGGCGACAGAGTGAGACAAAAAAAAAAGAAAAAAATTAAACAGTTCCATTAAAAAGTGGGCAGAAGATGAATAGACACTTCTCAAAAGAAGACGTTCGAGCAGCCAACAGAGACATGAAAAAATGCTCAGCCTCACTAATCATCAGAGAAATGCAAATTAAAACCACAAAGAGATACCACCTAATTCCAATAAGAATGACCATCATTAGTAAAACAAAAAACAATAGCCGCTGGCAAGGATGTGGAGAAAATGCTTCTACACGGTTGGTGGGAATGCAAACTAGTTCAATCTCTATGGAAAACAGCGTGGTGAGTCCTAAAAGAGCCAGAAATTGATCTTCCTTATATATCACCCAGCAATTCCTCTTCTGGAAATATACCCAGAGTAACTTAAATCACTTTACAAAAAAGATACCTGCACACACATGTTTATTGTAGCACTATCCACACTAGCAAAAAATGGAACCAATCATGTTGCCCAGTGAAACTGGACTGGATAAAAAATGTGGTACATATACACGATGGAATATTATGCAGTCATAAAAAAGGACAAAATTATGGATTTTGCAGCAACTTGGATGGATTTAGAGTCTATCGTACTCAGTGATCTATCATAGAAACAAAGAACTGAGTACCACATTTCTCACTCATAAGTGGACCCTGAACATTTACCATAATATTATAAGAAAGGGATTGATAATAACTAGAAGCTGCCAGGAAGGGGGACGCAAAACATCAATAGGGGTACACGATCTCAAGCCAGGTGAACTGGGGACCCAAGGGAGCCCCACACTTTACCAGTATGATGACCACGTATATACCTAATCCTGAATTGTACCCATCTTTAAAATGTAAAAAATTAAAAAAAATTTTTTTTAAATGGTATCACTTTCTCCCCTTATGTCTTACAGAATTCAACTGGGAGGCCATCCAATCTGGGGTTTTTTTTGGTGGGTAGATTTCTTATGACTTAGTCAATTTCCTGGATTGTTACTGGTCTGTTTAGAGTTTCAATTTCTTCTTGAGATTTCTCATTTTCAATGAAGTATTAAAGTGGCATGATAATAAGCCAACATACGTTTGGTAGACCCCTACCATGCATATCCTATTTCTACATGAGAGACGTGTATAGCAAGTTGAGTTCTCACTTCACCATGTGGTTGTGTCTGAAAGATACTTCCAGACCCTTCCCTGAAGCAATGGAATAACCGTCTTCTTTGAACAACAACATGTGGGGTGCTTATGGATGCAATGAAGCTTAACCTTACATAAGTGGCTAGATAAGCTAATCGCTTCATGGTTTCAGTGGGGATGAGAGAACTATCTGAAACTGCAGCCGATCACCTGGTGTTCCAGTCAGTTGCGATGTGTCTGCAGCTTGCCAGATGCACGAAGCCACTAGCAGCTCAGTTGGTGGGAACGTTAGGAAACATGGGAAATCATAGTTCAGATGCACATGAGCTATATGTAGTCTACGGATGCTGAGCATTCTTCCTGTAGGATGTAGTAAGTAATACAAACATTCTTTCTCTGGTATGAACTCTGTATTTTATTGTTTCATAACTCTTTTTATTTTGCAATGACAGATTGCAACAACAATGATATTTTTTAAATGAATATGCATGTTTTGGATAATTTTGCCTAACATTCCTGCTCCCTTTTTTCACAAATTATCTCCAAAAATATTTCCCATTTTTAAAAAAGTCTAGTCTAGTTTTGTTTTGGTTTTATTGTTTACCTAGAGGCGGTGAAGAGTGTTAATTAACCAAAAGAGCCTCCTCCCTTGAGTTTGCTCAGCAAATCTAGAGCCGTACTGCAGCAAGCAACTACAGCTTCCTGAAAACAGAGCATTTCTTTTTTTTTTCCGAGTCATAGTCTCATTCTGTCGTCCAGGTTGGAGTGTAGTGACACATTCACGGCCACCATCTGCTGGGCTCAGGCAATCCTTCTGCTTTACACTTCTAAGTAGTCGGAACTACAGGCATGCACCATCATGCCTGGTTAATTTTTTGTTTTATTGCATAGACGAGTCTCACCAAGTTGCCCAGGCTGGTCTCAAACTCCTAGACTCAGGCAACCCTCTCACCTCGACCTCCCAAAGTGCTGGGATTACAGACTTGAGCCACCACACCCAGCCTAAGACAGAGCATTTCTGTCAGAAATTGTACAAGGGATTACAGATTTTTAAAGGCCTCTATTATTTGCTTTTCTATTCCAATGCTAAAAAACCAAGCTCATGAAACTCTCTCCAGCTGTACTACCTAAAGTCTGGGTGAACTCCTCTTTGCTCGATGATCTCCAAATTTACCACAATATCTAACCTGCTAAGAAGTAATCTTGCTTCCCACCTGTAAGGTTGGAATGCTGAAAGCCACAGAATAAGGCCAAGCCAGTTTACCTGGAAGGGCTTTGTCAGCACTGATTTCACATAGAAAGTACAACCCTTGCTCCTTAATGGTGGATTAGTTACACTTAAGTGCAGAGAATTCGTTTCAAGAATGACACACCAGGCATAGCCTTAGTTATACAAAGAATGTGTCCAATTTTCTCTCTTAAAACCAAGAGAGAGTCTTATTAGACTTACTAATACTACCATGAAAAATAAGAATACTCAGTAAAATTATTTGTTTCTTTTGAATATGCTTTCCTATTTAGCAATCAGAAAAGTGGAGATAAAATCAGAAGAAAGATGCTTCCAAATATGCATATAAGCCCGGTTCGGTGGCTCAGCCTGTAATCCCGCGCCTTTGGGAGGCTGAGGTGAGTGGATTGCCTGAACCCGCGGGTTCGAGACCTGCCTGGGCTGCGAGACCTCATCTCTACAATAAATAAAAAAATCGGCCGGGCGTGGTAGCACATGCCTGTAATTCTGGCTACTTGGAAGGCTGAGGCAGAAGGATCACTGGAGCCCAGCAGGTCGAGGCTGCAGTGGACAGGAGCGGCCACTGCACTCCAGTCTGGGCGTCAGAGTGAGACTCCAACTCAAAAAAACCCAAAAAACAAATATGCATATACATGATCAGAATACAGAACATAAATCTAATGGAAATAATATTTCCAATAGAACCAGTACACTTAAATGTCCCTTATTACTTCACTCAGTAATATGCAATTAATTCTTGTATCCCAGAATTTTGAAACATCAGTCATCTGTTTCCAGACTAAAGAGAGTCCTAAAAAGAGTCAGACCTAAAAAGACCTAAAAAGAGTCCTAGAAATCTCAACATAACTGAAAGTTGTCTGTGTTGTCAGCTCAGAAGCAAGTACCCAGAGGTTACTCTTTGAATGGTATAGTCCTTTCCACAAGGCTCTCAAACTGCTTTGTTGAAGACCCAGTTTTCTTTTTCTTATTCTTTTTTCTTTCTTTTTCTTTCTTTCTTTCTTTCTTTCTTTCTTTCTTTCTTTCTTTCTTTCTTTCTTTCTTTCCTTCCTTCCTTCCTTCCTTCTTTCTTTTTGAGTTTGAGTCTCACTCTGTTACCCAAGCTGAAGTGCAGTGGTACGCTCACAGCCACTGCAGCCACCACCTCTGGGCTCAGACAATCCTTCTACCTCAGCCTTCCAAGTAGCTAGAACTATAGCCACATGCCACCATACCCAGCTAATTTATTTTACTTTTTAATTTTATTGTAGAGACAAGGTCATGCCAAGTTGCCCAGGCTGGTCTTGAACCCTTGGGCTCAAGCAATCCTCTTTCCTCCACCTCCCAAAGTGCTGGGATTTGAGGCATGAGCCACTGCACCCAGCCCCAATTTTCATCTTAAAACTTATAACAGAACCTTCAGGAAAGCATTAGATGACAAGAGGACTGTCTTTTTTGTTTGTTTGTTTGTTTGTTTTGGAGTTGGAGTCTCACTCGGTTGCCCAGACTGGAGTGCAGTGGCCGCTCCCGGCCACCACAGCCTCATCTGCTGGGCTCCAGCGATCCTTCCGCCTCAGCCTTCCGAGTAGCTGGAATTACAGGCGTGAGCAACCACGCCCGGCTGATTGTTTGATTTATTGTAGAGATGAGGTCTTGCTGCCCAGGCAGGTCTCGAACCCGCGGGCTCAGGCAATCCACTCACCTCAGCTTCCCAAAGGCGCGGGATTACAGGCTGAGTCACTGAGCCCGGCTAGGACTGTCTTATAATGACACCACTGATTGACTGTGGTTTGCTTTTTTTTTTTTTTGAGTTGGAGTCTCACTCTGTCACCCAGGCTGGAGTGCAGTGGCACACTGCTGATCCTTCCACCTCAGCCTTCCAAGTAGCTGGAACCACAGGCACGCACTACCAATGCCCGGTTCATTTTATGATTTATTGTAGAGATGAGGTGTCACCATGTTGCCCAGGCTGTTATCAAACCTCTGGGCTCAGGTAATCCTCTCACCTCTGCCTCCCAAAGTGCTGGTATTACAGGCGTGAGCTACTGTGCCTGGCCGATTGTGGTTAATTTTTAACAATAACCAATAAAAATAGAATGGAAGAGAATAGCATCCTTTATTGGGGTATAATATGTTACTGTTACTATTTCATAAATATGATTGATATTTCTCCTGAAGGTAAAAACATATCATGAACAGTGAAGGCACTGATATTTTCCTAGGGCTTTCTTTTTCATTCTAAGAAGTACACATTTATATTAAACATGTTTTACCAGTACTAAGTATCCTTTAATTTGACATGCATTTCTTAGAGTAATTTTGAGCTAATTAGGAAATTTAGCTATGTGTGGTTGTGCATGCCTATAATCCCAGCTACTTGGGAAGCTGAGGAGGACTACCTGAGCCCAGGAGTTTGAATCCAGCCTGGGCAACTTAGCAAGACCCCCCCATCTTTCAAAAAAGAAAAGAAAAGAAATAAGGAATATAAAACAAGCCTAAATATTGACATTAAAAAAAAATAAGATGAAAGAACAAATTTTTGTGATTTTCCAAGGTCCCCTTGGGAAATCTCAAGGATAGGTTTAGAGGAAAAAGACAGCCTTAAAAAAAATGTGAGTTTGTTTATTTTTGTCTTCTGTATTTAGAGTCTGATATTGGGAAAGCAAAAATCAAAAGAGTTATCACAAATGTGGTCACTTGACTTAGCTAAGATTATTGGAACTTGAGAACAATAGTTTGAAACTGTGGTCCATCTCAAGATTTCCTTTCAGCAGTTAAAAAAAAAAAAGTAAAGTTTTTAACCACTAACTCACAAAACAGAGCATCATTTATTCATCAGCACACTTAACATGAATATATACGTGTATAAAGACCTTGACACCAGGTGCTCACACCTGTAATTCCAACACTTTGAGAGGCTGAGGCAAGAGGATTGCCTGAGCCCAAGAGTTCAAGACCAGACCAGGCAACATGGTGACACCTCATCTCTACAAAAAACATTAGCTGGGTTTAGTGGCACTTGCCTATAGTCCCAGATTGGAAGGCTGAGGCAGAAGGAACGTCTGAGCACAGTAGGTTCAGGCTGCAGTAGCCATCCATGATCATGCCACTGCACTCCAGCCTGGGTGGCAGAGTGAGACTCCAACTCAAAAAACAAATAAAAAAAACAAAAAAATCTTGAAAGAAAATTGAAAAGAATTGAGGGAAAGTAGATGGATGGTAGGAGACAGAGAAGAAGGATGTTACTGGAATTAAGTATGATAAGTATCTATTATGTTTCTCTAATGCTCCCTCCACCTCCTGAACAACTGCAAGCCTCCAGTCATGTGAGTTTTCTAATTTTTCTACATTTAATCATTTTTAAAACAAGATAATATTCTTATGTGATGCTACCTTTCTTGTCGAGTTTGGTCTGGGATAAGCACCTGTTCCAAGCTGCTTCAATGATAATATTGTGTTTCTCTGGGCATGGTAAATAGACAAGGTCCCAAGTCCCTGAGAATTTCCAGTTGAAAGTCAGAGAGCTTTAAGATGGTATCTCCATGGTGGAAGATACAAGATATAACATTTGGGAACCCACAAGTTACACTCTTCCTCTCACACAAAGTCGATCCTCGGGGTCAGAGAATAAAGTCAATGTTCAGGGAGGAAGAGACAGATGACAAAGTGTCTTGCTGAGGGAATTCCTTGGTCATTTGTTCCTGATCCTTAGCAACATCAATGAATATTACATATGTTTGTGTTGGTTCAAACCAGATTTCATAAGCCAATAATTTCCCCTTCGAACTTAAAGTAGGTTTTTGTAACTTGCAAAGAACTCTTAAAGATTACCTAGGGATCACCTTAGGAATGGGTATATTCTGGGATTCAATTATTATTTCACAATTTAGGTATCTCAACTCCTTTTTAAGACATTCATGTCTTTTAAAGTCATATCTTTAAATTAGAATGCTATTTCTATTTATTGGCAACAGTATTTGTGAAAAAACTCATTTAAAATGTATTGGAAATTAAAAAATCAAATAGTGAAGTAGCATATGGCATTCCAGTTTCCTACCACTAAGAGATACAGAAACTGTGTATCATCACAGGTCTACCATATAACAATGGTTACAGTGGTTTATAAAACAATGTCCTCAATACTCTAAGCAGGTTTCCATATCAGATTGTCTGCTGTTGAAAATCCTTTACTTATTTTTCACAGGTAATTAGTTCTAAGGACATCTCTATTGAAATATTTCTCTTTCTATTGATTCACTTGATTTTCTTTAACATCATGATATTTCATGTAAGGATAAAGGCCTTTATGAAGACTTCTTAGTAGGATATTATCTTGGAATAAGGGAAAATTATGTGAAAATTGGAGTTAAGGATGTCTGTGAAGATCAATGTTAGAATTTGGTTTACAGAGTTTAAGATGTATTGTTGGTCAGGTATGGTGGCTCATGCATGTAATCCCACCACTTTGGGAGGCCGAGGTGAGAGAATGACTTGAATCCAGGAGTTTGAGACCAGCTTAGGCAACATAGTGAAATCTTGTCTCTACCAAAAGTTAAAAAATTAGCCAGGTGTGGTGGCCTGTGCCTATAGTCCCAGCTACACAGGAGGCTGAGGTGAAAGGATCTCCTGAACCCAAGAGCTGGAGGCTACAGTGAGCTGTGATCATGCTATTGCATTCCAACCTGAGTAACAGAGTAAAACCCTGACTCCAAAAAAGAAGTACCCTTTTGTATTAAACAATATTAGATTTCTACATTCTAACTCTTCAGCCTCTTGGGTACCCTGAAGCAAATTCATTATGAGTGACGGATGGAGCTCCCCTCTCCAGATGTCCTCTTTGCTGCAGTGACCAGAAAAGAACATAAATGGTCAGAGAGTGCTGCTAAAATGACGTTACAGCACAAAAAGGACAGTTCCTTAGGCTGATCTGAATCAACTTCAGCCAGCAATAGGGATGGTCTTCAGGGTTCCTGTATGGTCCTGGGCCAACAGCATTTGCCAGGACTTTCCTAAAGAGTTTGTTAGATTTTGACACTGAGTTGAGAATGACAAGTAAAGAGATAAATAATAGAACTTATTTAAATAAGAATAATTGCTAGGGAAGCATTCCTATTATAGGCTTAATGTTAAATCAGAATTGGGGACAACCCTGTTGGCTGGCAGTAAACTTTCAAATCTATTCTATTTCTGTTTTCCCTGTTTCTTTGTCCTAACTAAAGATTTGCAGAAACCCCGAGTGACTGTAACTACAGAAGGCTCCTCTCTTCCTATACAATAATTAAGCTTTTAATCTAAAACCAGGGAGCCCCGGGATGTTTGAAATGGTTGGCATGACCAGAGCTGTGCATACTTGAGTTCCAGAAATATGGTTAGAGTCCCCAGAAAATCAGTCATCACCAACCTCCTCCTCCCTCTACTACTCATTATGAGATTTAGGGTGATGAGATGACCAGTTTTGGAAGGAGCCTGAAGAAAATATGATACTACTTGGTAGGCACTTATCTGTAACATTGTTATAGAGGCTTCCATCTTTCAATAACATTTCAACAACCTCCTGTGAACCCAAGAAATCTCCAGCACCTCTCTTCTGTTTCTCTGGTCTCTGAATGATGACCTCTGGGGAAATTCCCCGATGTTGGTTACATCTTTAGTGGGCTAAACCAAAAGGTGTATATTTAATTTTTAACAACAGAGACCACATAACTTCTTATACATTCTGTGAAATTTCTTGTCATTATTAACAAATATCAGTCATATTCATTCTAACTGGAATCAATCTAAATGTAAAATGTGATATTTGCTTTCTTAGCTAAAATTTTACTCATAAAATTCACCATTTTTAGAGATGAGAATTATAGTACTGGTATATTGGTAACTTTTCAATCAGGATCTTGGTACATGTCGCTTATTTTTTAATCAACTCAATGCTACAAATATTTACAGCATCCCTTTTACAGGTGAGGTAGTTTGTTTCATAGTGAGACTGTTTTGATACACAGCATTATCCTTAACCAAAACAGAAGTGATTTCTGTGTGCTTTGTTGTTTTCAATTTTCTGACTAACAGAAAAATACCATACAAGTATTATTTTGGGGCTTTTACTTCTATGCATTCACGTGGTTAGTTAACTTGTTATGCTTTAATGGCTAGACATCACTGGGTTTCACATGTGCATTGATGCAAGTATTGCATTTCATATTAAGAAGCCAAATTCAACAAATAAAAATTAAGTTTCAGTGGATTCAACATCATTTTGGAATTGAAAAATAAAGAAATGGATAGTCTGTGAGAAAAGAGATAACTGCAGTTTAAAACATTAGGAAAACTATATCTGTGCTAAAAATTTCTGGAGATGATTCTAATGATCTCCATTGGTTCCTTTTGACCCCAGAATCTTATAAATCTTCAGTGGCATAAACATTTCTTGCCAATATGCAGGACAATGAATATGGCAGGTATAACTATATTTGTAGGTTTTTGTCGTTTCTTAGTCATAAATAACTTCCTGGTATCTATCTTTCACCTAAAACAAGTGTTCTAAAAAATCTGTCACAGTGACAAGGCCTGACATGGTTTGATTTTTTTTTTTTTTTTTCAGTAAAATGTTGTCAACTTGTTTACTTGTTACTTGTTTCTTTTTCATAAAATTAAGGATACAGACAACTTACAATCTGCTAGTTAGCCTCTTGATTGCTAGGATTTGGGGTATATAAAAGTGTCATTTAATTGTGTGTTGTATAAGAAATTCTACTTCCATTTTCTTTTCAATTCACTCTGCGTATAGATCTAATGTCCAATAGATAAGACCTCAATCATCCTGAAAGCAAATAAAAATCTAAGAAAGCACACTTTTTATCCATTTATTGCTGTCATATTTTGCTGGATTATTTACCTTTAATCACTTTTAAGAAATATCAGTTATTTTAAAAATTATATATTTATTGTAATATGACACCCCCTTTGCATAATAAACTACCCTAGAATGTTGTGGTTTAAAACAAAATGTGCTTTGTTAACATCTTATTATTTTGAGAGTCACACATTTGGGCAGAGTTTGACTGGGTGATTCTTCTGTTCTAATCAGCGTCAATGGAGGTCACTCAGTGGTGCTTAGCTGATAGTCTGAGGATTGGACAGCTTCACTTATATAACTAGAGTCTTGGCTCAGCTAGAAGGTTGGACTCACTGGGACTGTTGACTGGAGTGCCTACATGTGGTCTTGTCAACGTGGTGGTCTCAGCACAGTTGGCTTTCATTCATGGCTACTCTGAGAGCTCGTGTTCCACTGTTAGGGACAAAAGCTCCAAACTTTCATGACCGACCCTCAGAAGTCACATAGCCTAACATCTGACATCTTCTATTGGTTGAAGAAGGAACAAGATCACTCAGATTCAAGTGGAGGGAACATAGATCCCATAACTCTGTGGAAGGACTGTCCACGAATTTAAACTCATTTTTTGAAATGGCCAAATCCTTCCTTGGCCAGGAAGGATTTTTTGCTCTTCCTTTATATATTCCTAGAAATGGTATAGTCCTATGAAATCATATGACTTTAAATTCACTTATGGTGAAGTTTACAATTTCTTGACATGCAGTAAGTCTCCTACAAACAGACAAGCTCCATTTCATGAGCGCATTCATAAGTCCAACTTTTTCATAAGTCCAACAAAGTTAGCCTAGGTACCCAACGAACACAATTGGCTGTAGAGTGATGTAACTGCTACATCACTGCTCCTTCTATGCGTGCTTCTGGACATCCCGGGTTTGAAATAAAGATATGTATTACTATACTCTATATAGTACTATACAGTAAAGTACACAAAAACACAACCACTTGTAGAGGATGCACACACATGGCAATGTACGCCAAACATGTGAACTAACGTACGTGATTAGACCTGCAAACACACGTTCATATCTTTGAAAGTTGTGAACTAGAAGGTTTATATGTAGGGGACTTACTGTATATATTCATGTATCTATTTTTTTCTTTGAGCATTTTTGACTAAAATAAGGGTGCTAGTATTCATATGATATATAAAACTGGAAATATTAAGAACTCTCTTTAGCAGGAAATAATTAATTTAATGGTGGATTTCATGTTCTATTTCCATGATAAAACACAGTTATTCTTTTTTTTTTTTTAAATTGGAGTCTCATTCTGTTGCCAAGGCTGGAGTGCAGTGGCACACTCATGGCCACTGCAGCCTCAACCTGCTGGGCTCAGGTGATCCTTCCGCCTCAGCCTTCCAAGAAGCTGGAACTACAGGCACACGCCAGCACACCTGGTTTATTTTTTGATTTATTGTAGAGATGAGGTCTTGCCAAGTTGCCCAGGCTGGTCTTGAACCCATGGGCTCAGGCAACCCTCTCACCTCAGCCTCCCAAAGTGCTAGGATTATAGGCATAAGCCACATGCTCAGCCTGAAATACAGATATTCTTTAAAAGCCAAACATATAAAAAAAAATTACAGCTTGTTAAATGTAATATCTAAAGAAACATGGAAGTTTAATATTCTCAGTCATGGTTTTTAATTTTATTGCAAATATAAATGTTTTCTATTTGAAAATCTTTCCTCTCTGCATTTCTCTACAAATAACCAAGCAAGTGTTGATTAATGGATTAGGCTTACTAATAGTGCCTTCCCTTTTCCTAAGCGAGCTATTCTACTTACATTCTTGACAGTTGAAAATGACTGCTTGCCAACATTGTCAATGATATGTTGAGTAAGAAATTGTGTTCTACTATATAGTTTTCTAACCTCCCATTTTTCTTATTTTCCTTTCTTTGTTCCTCCATATTCGCTGTTCTTATTAAGAAGAAGCAACTAAAAATGATTAGAAATTGTCTGTCTTCCCTCTATCAGTTCCATTTATGCTTTGCTTAGTTTTTAAATTTATTTTTTAGGTTGTAAAAGATGCTGCTACTCTGCTTGGTAGTCCCCACAACAATGACACCATCTTATTTAATCAGCTCTGTCCCTGGTAACCCCACTCCACAGGGCCTGAGACCCATCACCCTTACTCTATTTGGAAGAAGGGCCAAAGAACATCATCATTGCATTCTGGCAACAGAGAACTAGATGGCTCTGTGAAATAATATGCATTTTTCCAAATGCTGAACTATAACAGAGTATTGAGGTAAAATGAGACTTGGACTGGAATCCAGGATGGAATACTTGGCTTATCAACGTGTAGTAGACATCATTTTGAGAAAATACCTGAGGATAACATTGATCCTATGTCTCAATCCACATGGTTCAAGTGGGACTGGAGTCATCTATTAAATCTAGAGTTAGGATCTTGGCCCTGGTTTGGCTAAGTAGCATATCTCATGTTCTGGGCACAGTTCAAGGGTAAGTATAGTCTTCAATAAGCATAATAAGAATTAGACACTGAATTTTGCTACAATTACATAAAAAGAAGTATTCTCTTTCTACTGGGATTGTTAAGGAAAACATAATCCTAGGGCTTCTGGTGGCCATTTTGGCCATCATTTAAAAAAAATCTGCTGTGAACGAAGTCAATTAGAGAAAGACAAAGCCAAGGAAAAGATAAATTCCTCACTAAATTACTTGAGCACTGCCTGAATTCAGAACTGCCTCATTGACTTTTCAGTTATAAAGTCTATACCTGCACTCTTTGATTCCATCTATAAGTAATTCTAAAACAGGTAAAACTTGTTCATAGTGATAGGAATCAGATCAGTGTTTACCAGAAGCAGTGAGAGGTGATTGACAGGGAAGGTGTACAGCACAATTTTGCTGACAACCAGTTAACTATGTATGTGTTGGTCTAATTCTAGACTCTCTGTTCTGTCCAAAGCATCTATATATCTATCCTTACATCAATGCTACACTATCTTGGTGACAGTGGCTCTGAAATAAGTCTTAATATCTGTTAGTGAAGACTTCTATCAGTTATTTTTGAAAAATATTTTGACCATTTTAGGTGCTGTGGACTTCTACATAAATTTTAGAATCTGCTTGTCTATTTGGACAGAACTGACATCTTAACAACATTGAGTCTTGTAATCTATAAGCCATGGTATTCTCTCTCCATTTATTTAGTCTTCTTTCATTTCTTTGTATAATATTGTGTAGGTTTTAATACACAGATCTTGCACATATTTTTAGTAAATGTATCCTAAGTATTGTAGGGTTTTGATCCTATTAAAAATGGTATTTTGTTTGTTTGTTTGTTTTTGAGTTGGAGTCTCACTCTGTCGCCCTGACTGGAGTGCAGTGGCTGCTTCCGGCCACCGCAGCCTCGACCTGCTGGGCTCCAGTGATCCTTCCACCTCAGCCTTCCAAGTAGCTGGAACTACAGGTGCGCGCTACCACACCCAGCTAATTTTTTGATTTATTGTAGAGATGAGGTCTCACCAAGTTGCCCAGGTGGGTCTCGAACCCGCGGGCTCAGGCAATCCACTCACCCAAGGCACGGGATTAGAGGCTGAGCCACTGAGGCCGGCTGGTATTTTTTATTCATTTTTATTTTTTGAGATTTCAATCAAATGGCTTTTTATTTATTTTATTTTTATTATTTATTTTTGTTTTTTATTTTAAAGGCATGGTGTCCAATTCAGGGTGAAGTATACAAATGTTCATTGTGCAGGTACCCTTGTTGATGAAGTGTCCCCCCGACACCCCTCCCCTCTCCCCACAGATTCCCACTACTGCCAATCATGCCCACTGCCTGGAAATTTCCCACAACTGACAATCCTTTTCTTATGGTATTACAATAATTGTTGAAGGTCCACTTATGAGTGAGAATATGTGATACTCAGTTATTTGTTTCTGTGATAGATCTCTCTATATTATAGATTCTAAGATCATCCAAGTTGCTATGAAGTTCATAATTTTGTCCTTCTCTGTGGCTGTGTAATAGTCCATTGTGTATATGTACCACTTTTTTTTATCCAGTCCTCTTTCAATGGGCAGCACAGTTGGTTCCATGTTTTTGCTATTGTGAATAATACTGCAATAAACATGCGTTGCAGGTATCTTTTTCATAGAGTGACTTGAGTTCCTCTGGGTATATTCCCAGTAGGGGGATCCCGGCGTCATATGGAAGGTTGATTTTTAGACCTTTTAGGAAATGCCAAACTGTTTTCCACAAAAGTTGTACTAATTTATACTCCTACCAACAGTATAGAAGTGTTCCCTTTTCCCCACACCCTCTCCAGCATCTACTGTTTTTTGAGTTATTGATGATGGCCATCCTGACTGGAGTTAGGTGGCATCTCAGTGTGGTTTTAATTTGCATTTATTTGATGACTAATGGGACTGAGCATTTTTTCATGTATCTGTAGGTTGCTTGTATATTTTCTTTTGAGAAGTGCCTATTCATGTCTTTTGCCCATTTTGTAATGAGGCTGTTTTTTTCTTTTTGGTGCATTTGAGTTCCTTATAGATCCTAGATATTAGGTCTTTATCAGATATACAGTTGACAAACATTTTTTCCCAGTCTGTGGGCTGCCTCCCTGCTCTCTTGGTGGTTTCTTTGGCTTTGCAGAAGCTTGTCATTTTGACGAGGTCCCATTTGTCAAACTTATCCCTCATGAGATGGGCACATGGGGTTTTAATCAGGAATTGGTTGCCATTTCCAATTTCCATAAGGGTGTCTCCTGCATTTTCTAAGGTTATTATAGTCTGAGGTTTTACATTTAGGTCTTTGATCCAGTTAGAGTTGATTCTTGTGTATAGTGATAGGTAGGGGTCTTGTTTTAATCTTCTGCATGTGGTCAGCCAGTTTTCCCAGCACCATTTACTGAATAGGTTCTCCTTTCCCCAGTGGTTGGTAGTGGAGGCTTTGTTGAAGATGAGTTGGTTGGGAAATTGAGGTTTTGTTCCTGGAATATCTATCCTGTTCCATAGGTCTATATGCCTGTTTTCTACCAATATCAGGCTGTTTTGATTATTGTAGCTTTATAATAAAGTTTATAAGTCTGGGAGTGTGATGCCTCCTGCTTTTTTTGGTTTTGTTTTGTTTTGTGTTTTGTTTTGCTGAGGATTATTATGGCTATTCATGCTCATTTATGTTTCCATATGAATAACTGTATTGTCATTTCCAGGTCTGAGAAGAATGCTGCTGGTAATTTAATGGGTATTGTGTTAAATCTATAGATTGCCCTGGGTAGAATGGACATCTTAACAATCTTGATCATGATAATTCATGAGCATGGAATATTTTTCCATTTGTTTGTGTCATCTTTGATTTCTTTGAGCAGTGTTTTACAGTTTTTATTGTAAAGGTATTTCACGTCTCTGGTTAGGATGATGTCGCCAAGGTATTTCATTTGTGTGTGTGTGTGTGTGTGTGTGTGTGTGTGTGTGTGTATGTGTTACAAATGGGATTGTGCTTTTTATTTGGGTTTCTATTTGCTTACTGTTGGTATATAGAAATGCGACTGTCTTTTGCACATTTATTTCATACCCTTAGACTTTGCCAACGTCCTTTATCATTGCAAGGAGGTTTTTGACAGATTATCTTGGTTTTCAAGGTATAGAATCCTGTCATCTGCAGAGAAGGATAACTTAACTTACAGCAGCAACAACAAACACTATAAGAACCTCATGACAGGGATAAATTCTCACATCTCAATAATTAGCCTGAATGTGAATGGACCAGATGCATCACTGAAAAGACACAGAATGGCAAATTGGATAAAACATCATGAGGCTACAATATTTTGTCCCCAAGAGACTCATCTCACCAGAAAGGACACTCACAGACTCAAAGTAACAGGGTGGGAAACAAAATTTCTGGAAAACAGAGCACAAAAGAAAGTAGGAGTTACAATCTTAATATCAGACAAAAAACCCTTTAAGTTGTCAAAAATTTAAAAAGATACAGAAGGTCACTACATAATGATAAAAGGTTCAATCCATCAACAAGAAATATCCATCCAAAACATATATGCACCCAACATAGGAGCACCAACTTTCATAAAGCAGTCTCTAGGTAAACTTACAAAGAGTTATTGACTCTAACACTGTCATAGTTGGGGCCTTAAACACCCCACTAACAACCCTAGACAGATCATCAATATAAAAAGTCAACAAGGAGATCCGGAACCTCAGTGTGATGCTTGATCAAATGAACTTAATTGACACCTACAGAACACTCCACCAAACAACCACAGAATATACATTCCACTCATCAGCATGTGGAATGTGCTCTAAGATCAACCACATCCTCAGCCATAAATCAAGCATAAGCAAATTCCATAAGATCAAAATTCTGCCATGCACCTTCTTAGAACACAGTGGAATAAAAATAATTATCAACACCAAGAAAGTTCCCCCAAAACCCACAAAGACATGGATACTAAGCACCATGATACTAAACAACTCCTGGGTCAATACTGAAACCAAAACCATGAAGAAATACAAAAGATTATCAGAGATAGCATGTACTCCTGTATGGAAACAAACTCAAAAACCTAAATGAAATGGAAGACTTATATCACACAACCTCCCTAGGTTGAGATTAAAAGATACCTGGAAACAAATGAAAATGAAGACGCATCTTACCAAAACCTCTGGGATGCCATGGAAACAGGAATAAGAGGGGAATTATCTCGATGAACACACAGGAAGAAAATGGAAAGATCATAAGTTAGCAGTCTAACAAATCACCTAAGAAAGCTGAAAAAGCAAGACCACCAAAACCCTAACTTCAGCAGAAGAATCCAGATCACCAAAAAAAAAAAAACCACAAAGAAAACAAAAGTTCAAATTCGGGACATAGAAGGCAAAAATATAATACAAAAAAAATCAATGAAACCAAAAGCTGGTTTTTTGAAAGGATAAACAAGGTTGATGGACCCCCTAGCTTGACTGACCAAGAAAAAGAGAGAGAAAGCCCAAATAAACACAATCAGAAATGCAAAAGATGAAGTCACAACTGACCCCGAAGAAATACAAAAGATTATCAGAGATTTCCATGTATCCCTGTATGGAAACAAACTCAAAAACCTAAATGAAATGGAAGACTTTCTTATATCACACAACCTCCCCAGGTTGAAACAAGAAGAAATTGAAACCCTAAATAGACGGATAACAAACCAGGAAATTGACTCTGTCATAAGAAAACTGCCTACAAAAAAAAAAAAAAGCCTGGACCAGATGACTTTCCAACAGAATTCTACAAAACATACAAGGATGAGCTGATACCAGTCCTATTGAAAGTATTCCAGGCAATCAAGAAAAATGGGACTCTCCCAAAATCATTTTATGAAACTAACATCACATTGATACCCAAACCAGGTGGAGATCCAACAAAGAAAGGGAACTACAGGTCAATATCCTTGATGAACATAGATGCTAAAACTCTCAACAAGATTCTAGCAAACCAGATCCAACAACACATCTTAAAAATCATCCACCATAATCAAGTAGGCTTCATCCCCGGGACGCAGGGCTGATTCAATATCCACAAGGTCATAAACTTAATTAAATACATCAACAGATGTAAAGACAAAAATCACAGGATTATATCATTAGATGCAGAAAAAGTTTTTGATAAAATCCAGCACCCCTCTTGATAAAAACCCTTGGAGATCTAGGCATAGATGGAACATATCTTAAAATAGTAAGAGCCATCTATGAGAAACCCACAGCCAACATATTGCTAAACAGACAGAAATTGGAACCATTTCCCCTGAAAACCAGAACAAGACAGAGATGCCCACTCTCACCCTGTTCAACATAGTTTTAGAATTCTTAGCTAGAGCAATCAGACAAGAGAAGGAAATCAGAGGTGTCCAAATAGGAAAAATGGTATTTTTTAAATGTCAAATTTCAATTGTTTCTTGCTAGTATGTAGAAGTACAGTTGATATTTATATATTGACATTTGTCCTGCAATAATGCTAATTCCATTTATTAATATTGTCTTGATAAAGACAGTCTTAACTCTTTATTTTAATATGTATGTCTTTTGCTGTTGCCTTGCCTTCAGTGCAACGTTGAGTAGAAATGGTGAGGACTGATATTTTTGCCTTGTTCTTTATCCTGGAGGGAAAGTGTTCAGTATTTCACTATTAACTATGTTGTTAGCTGTAGAGTTTTCATAGATACTTTGCTATAACATTGAAGAAATTTCCTTTTATTTCTTGTTTGCAAATAATTTGTGGGTTTTGTTATAATTATTTTATCATGCTTTGTTTTATTTTATCATAAATGAATATCAAGTGCCTTTCCTGGATCGGTTAAAATAAGCATATGATTTTACTACTTTAAGCATCAGTATGGGAACTTACATTGATTTTTAAAATCTCTAAATACTAAATTATTTTTCTTACATATTTAATAATACTAAATTACATATGTCCTTCAGACATGGTCATATATAACAATTTTATAGTTACCAAAATTAGGATACTAATATTGATAATAATCTAATTTATATGCTAATACTGATAATTACCTAAATTATATGCCTTATTCAAATGTTTATAATGTCCTTTTCCAGGTCCAGGATTCAATTTAAGATTATATTTTGCATTAACTGTCATGTCTCTTTAGTATCCTTTAAACTTTAATAGTTCTCTAGTCTCTTTTTTTCTTTGTCTTTGACACTTTTGAAGAGTGTTGGTCAGTTGTTTTTTTTTTTAATGTTCAGCAGTTTGGGTTTATCTGATGTTTCCTCATGATTTGATCAGGTTAAGCATTTTTGGCAGAATGCCAAAGAAGGAATGTTGTGTCCTTCTCAGTCATTTGAGGAGACATGTGATGTCAATTTGTCCTATTTCTGGTGATAACTCTGATCACTAGTAGGTTTCTCCACTGTGTAGTTACTATTTTCCCCTTTGTAATTAATTTGTATCTTATAGAGAAAGTACTTTGAGATTTGTAAACATTCTGTTTCTCACCATACTTTTGCCCACTAATTTCATCATTGATAATTCTTGCCTGAAAAAAATTATTACTATAATAGTTATCAATTGGTACTTTTCTAATTCTATTATTCCTTCTATATTTATTATGGTGTCTGGTATTCCACCATAAGACATTTTCTCTTACTTCTATGAATTTTTTATTCATATACATATATATCGAATATAATATTTTATTTGGATACTTTCCATTGCCCTGTCTTTAAGTTCCATTGTTCTTTCCTTATTCCTGTAGTGTCCAATATAGTAGTAAAGTTTTCATTTTGGTTATTTTAACTTTCAATACTAAAAATTTGACCAGGCTAATTTTTAGTATCCATTTCTTTTCTCATTGAATGCATGTTTTTCTTAAATTTTTAATTGTATTCCTTATAACCATTTTGAAGCCATTTTATAATCATTGTGGCTGTCATTTCTGCTTCTATTGACTGATATTCTCCTGGTTATGGATCACTTATTCCTGCTTCCTTATAGTTTCTTTTGTTTTGTTTTGTTTTTTGAGTTGTTTTGTTTTGTTTTTTGAGTTGGAGTCTCACCCAGACTGGTGTGCAGTGGCATGCTCACAGTCACCGCAGCCTCTACTTGCTGGGCTCAGGCAATCCTTCCACCTCAACCTGTAGTGGAACTACAGGCGCACACTACTACGCCCAGCTAATTTTTTATTTATTGTAGAGATGATGTCTCGCCAAGTTGCCCGGGCTGGTCTCAAACCCGTGGGCTCGGGCAATCCACTCACCTTGGCCTCCCAAAGTGCTGGGATTTCAGGCTGAGCCACCAAGCCCAGCTCCTTATAGTTTCTTACAACAAATTTTGATCTAATACCTTCTATTATGAATGTTATCTTATTGAGTGGATGAATTTTGTTGTCTTTGTTTGAAGAAGGTTAGTTTATTGCAAATCCCCTTTACTTTTTTTTCCTTCTTTTGTGTGTGTGTGTGTGTGTGTGTGTGTGTGTGTGTGGGGGTGTTTGTTAGATGCAGGGTCTTGCTATGCTCCTCAGGTTGGACTTGAACTGTTGGGCTTGAAGGATCTTCCTGCCTTAGCCTCTTGATCCCTTTATCTTTTTGAGGTCTGTTTTAAAGCTTTGGTAGAGCAAGTATAGAGTAGCTTATACTGTAGTGGTTATTTAGCCCTAGTCTCAAGGCAGGGCCTTTCTGGAGTCCCTACTGAATGCCCCAGTTGTTCAAGGAGGTCTCTCTAGTCTGGCTCAAGCACAGACCTTTAATGTCTTTCAGCCTGTGGAAGCTCTGGTGGTTTTTCAGTTTATAGTTCCCTAGTAGCTATCTTTGCCTGGCTTCAGTAAGTCTCACCCTATGTGTGGGCACATTGATAATTAGCTGAAGATTTAAAAGGACTGTTCTGAAGATCTCTGGAGTTTTTATTCGGTGTAGTTCTCTTTTCTCTAGTTTTCTTTGCCACAGATTCCAACCACTTCAGCCTCTCTGAACTCTGTCTTCCTAGCTCAGTGAGACGACTGTGCTTTGCTTGGGTTCTCCCTCTCTGTAAGACTGGATGGTGCCTCTATGCAACAAATCTAAGTAAATCACAGGGTTTACCTTGCTTGTTTTCCTTCTCTCAGGGATAACAGTTCTGTAGTCCAATATCTAAAGATAGTTGCTTCAAATCTTTTACTCAGTTTTCTAAGTGTTTTATCATAGGAGAGCCAGTCCAATACCAATATTCCATATGATAAAAACCATAAGTTCCAAGACTGTACATTTTTAAAACAAATAATTTTGCCAAGAAATATTTTATAACTTAAAAAAAGTGTTTTTAAATTATTTTTAGATTACTGAATGAATATTGAGGTAAATAAAAAGTATATGTGAGACATCTCCAAAGTATTTAACTGTGGCTACCTTCATGCAGGTCAATGAAAAACAAAATTCTAAGACCCAATTAGTAGTTATTTGCTTATATCAAGATTTTTCAGTGTATGTCTCTCCCATTTTTATCTCTATCTTCATCCTCCAAAGAAAAGCCATTCATCTGCAAAATATTTTTCTTCTAAAGAGAAATTATTTCCAGAAGGGATTTGTATTTGATTTCAGCTGTTATTGGAAAATGTTTAAGTACATAAAATATGTCTTTAAAATTTTCTAAGTGAAAATTGTATTAGCTAGATAATTGCATGGGTCCAGAATAAATGTAAAAATTTTCCAGCTTCCCTGTATCAATCAAATCATAATAGAATGGGTAATAGTAATATTAATAGTAGCTAATACTTATATAGACATTACTATGTGCCAAATAATCTAAATAGTTTACATATGTTAACTTATTTAACAAGCCTATAAGGCAGATATTATAATTTATTCATTTTACAGTTGAAGAAACAAAGCTACAGAGAAAGTAAGTGATTTCCCCAAGGTCACACAGCTAAAATGATTCAAATGTATTCTGAATAAAATTTTGGAGAAAGTGCTTCTGTCCTAGCCAAAAAGAAGAATATACTAGATGATGTAATCATTTAAACTTACAATCCCTTTTGATTCCTGGCTCAAGTCCCAAATTCATACTAACATGCAAGGAAAATCTTACCAGATTAAGTCAATTGAATCATTGCCTGCATTCATTGTATAAGAATTGTATCTTCATAAATATCTTGTAATTGAGACCAGAATTTAGGAGGAAAGTGACTATACACATCTACAGTGTTACTTGGATTGAAAACTCTTTGTCTCTCTTGCTAGCATCACAACAATTTTATTTAAGACATTGTTATCTGCTTAAAATAAAACCAATATTCTGGGTTGGTTCACTGAAAGAGATTTTTTTTTTTTTTTTTGAGTTGGAGTCTCACTCTGTCACCCAGACTGGAGTGCAGTGGCTGCTCCCGGCCACCACAGCCTTGACCTGCTGGGCTCCAGCGATCCTTCCGCCTCAGCCTTCCAAGTAGCTGGAACTATAGGTGCGTGCTACCACACCCAGCTAATTTTTGATTCATTGTAGAGATGAGGTCTCACCAAGTTGCCGAGGCAGGTCTCGAACCTGCGGGCTCAGGCCATCCATTCACCTCGGCCTCCCAAAGTGCTGGGATTACAGGCTGAGCCACCGAGCCCAGCCTGAAAGAGATTTTATATGGTCTTACAGGGTTGAAGGTTGAGAGAACTGGAAATGGCTATGTGTTTTGAACTCTTGGCAGGAGACAAAATTTTCTTTCAGCACATAAAATCTTAATGACTGTGTGTTAAAAGCCCCCAGAGGAGAATTGCTCCTTTTGTTTAGTTGAGAATCTGCTTATGGAGACAGAGAGCAGCAGCTAACAGAGGAGAAAAAGAAAATGCAGATTTTCTTCATAGTCCATCTTTATTTTAGTTTTGAATTTGTTTGCCAGACATTTTCAGTAGTAAACAAAATCAAACTGTTGTATGAATGTGTAGCTATAGTTAAGATAAAAGTGCTTCATTTTGTAAATTTAGGTAAAAGTTTAAGATTAAAAAAAAAATTCTATAGCTCTTTTGACTATCATCTCAAATATCCAGTAAGTAAAACCATGATTTAGAAGTCAGAGCAATAGACTATGGAGACAGGGTGGGGTTGAGTGAGGCTTAGTAAACCTGACCTAAAAACATGTATTGATAAACATTTTATCTGGGAAACAAGAGAACTGAACAGTCTAAAACTTTGGTATAGCAGTGTGTAGAGAAATATCTAATAGTTATCCATAATAGATAAGTTACAGAGAATTGGAAAACATTACAGTAGAGTACTGAGAAAGTATTGAACCACCATGTATGGTTCAAATCTGATGCCTTTGTAAATTATGACATTATTAATCTATATGCAGAAATGAACATAGTTTTATAATTATGAAAGAGTTATATTTCTCAGAAAAGCATGAGAATTGAAATGAGTCAAATATTTCAGGTCACTATCATTTAAAAAGCCATTTTATGACAATAATGGAAATTAACAGTACTATTTTTCAAAATCTAAGTCAAGAAAAAAAAAATTTCATTGCAGTGTTGAAGGTGGGTTAACTCAGTTGAAAGTAGGATAAATTTTTCCATGAGTTTTAACATATATATAGAGTCTGTTATGTATAGAACCATATGGAGAAATCAATTATTTGCAATACAAATCAAACCTACCTACACAACCTGAAAAACTTCATTTAGAACTTGGCAAACAAAAAGCAAATATTTATAACTATGCTATTTATGTTAATATATAGGTGTGAAATGGCTAATAAAAATTATGACACCAGAATTTAAATATATCTTCAAAATGTTTATTGCTTACTAAAAAAGTGTTTTCAAATTAACTTTACTGTTTTAATCCCCAAGTTAAGTTTCCTTGACAGGAGAACAGGTCTCATCTGCTAATATACCAGTTATTTGGGTCTCTTGATAATTGGAGTATTTCTAAACATGGACTATTTATGCAAAAGCTCAGGCGTGAGCTATTAGGTCACTGTAGCTGCTTGTGTCTTCTTTTTGTGTGTGTATGTGTGTGTGTGTGTGTGTGTGTGTGTGTGTTGGAGTCTCACTCTGTTGCTCAGACTTGAGTGCAGTGGCTGCTCCTGGCCACCGCAGCCTCGACCTGCTGGGCTCC
>NW_007071031.1:81085-87370 GCF_000164805.1 Carlito syrichta | reverse complement strand
TCAGACTGGAGTGCAGTGGCTGCTCCTGGCCACCGCAGCCTCGACCTGCTGGGCTCCGGCGATCCTTCCGCCTCAGCCTTCCAAGTTGCTGGAACTACAGGTGCGCACTACCACGCCCGGCTAATTTTTTATTTATTGTAGAGATGAGGTCTGGCCAAGTTGCCCAGGCGGGTCTCGAACGCGGGGACTCGGGCAATCCACTCACCTCAGCCTCCCAAAGGCACAGGATTACAGGCTGAGCCACCGAGCCCAGCTGCTTGTGTCTTCTTAAGAGAAGTTGATACTTGCACTCAGGGTGCAAGTAACAGAAAATCTACTTTATTTTTCCCAAGTTAAATTACAATTGGAAAATATTATAATACTCTCTTGGGGGGGGGGGTTCCCCGGTCCTTATCTGTGGTCATCCAAAAATTGTAGTGGCTTTTTATTATAACAATGAGGTCAGCCCACTTTCATTTCTACTTTGTGTCTCAAGGTCTGCTGTTGCTTTTGTAGTCATTGCCCCTTGCTGCCACATACTGTCCCTCTTGACTATCCAGAGCCACAGAAAAGTCACCCTCAACCAACTTTTGTCACAGGTCATCCTAAGCTTTCAAAGGAGGCCACAACTGTGGGTGACTTCATTGGACCCAGAGTGCCCTCTCTGGATTCCCTAGACACCATCTAAGAGCCAAAGCTGCTGAATTCTTCTGCCAAGGGGTGCTGTGCTTGGACTGATTGGCCCATCACAGAATATGCAACTACTGTCTCTCTTTCCAGTCTCAGAAAATCAGGGAAATGGGGGGTGGGAGGAAGGGAGTTGGTCAGCCTCCTTTATTTCCAGCTCTCAAAACACAGAATGCTCATTCCATTCCATACCCTTCATTAGAACACAGAACTTGCTTGCCTTTCAGAAGGACCAGAAATTTTTTTAATGGGAAATACTTCCTTGGCTTCTCTGACTAGTCATTCTGCCCTGGACAGTCCAGGGAAATCTCCAGCCTCTATCTTGCTAAAGTAACAAGTAAGTCACCACCACCATGGCCAATAACAGAATTCAAATCAGAAGTTAAATCTCCAGTGGGTCACCCCGGTGACTTTATATCATAAGAATCTTCAGGTGCCTCTCTATTTTTTGAAATATCTACTGTTTCGAATGAACTTTTTATATGTCCTTTTCGGTGCTACGCTTAGGCATATATTTTAGATGGCACAACAATATTCGTAAGGTAGGCTACAGAACAGTGCTATCCAGTAGAACTTTATGTGACGATGGAAATGTTCTCATCTGTGTTGTTTAATATGGTGGTTATTAGCCACATGTGACCACTGAGCACTTGAAATGTGGCTAGTGCACCTGAGAAACTGAAATTTTAATTTTAAATAATTTAGCACATGTGGCTGATAGCTTCTGCATTGGATAGAGCATTATCTTAATTACTCCTTATGAAATAAATTAATACAAATTCATTTTCACAGTGAATCTTTTCCCCTAAACTCTGAGTTTAAATGTGAATTGAATAGACTCCTCTTTAGAAAAATGAAACAAAACCAAACATTCCATTTGGTGTTTTTTTAAAACCCTGAAAAGATGTATTTTTGTTCTTTTATCAAAACAAAAGCTTGTTATAAACTTGAGGACCAGATATTTTTGCTGGATGAGCCCTACCCATCAGCATTCCCTCTTCCACAGCGTGGCTTTTATAAGTTAAACATTTGCAGTGGTAACATAAATAATTTCTTTCCAAAATTAACACACACTGAATTTTGAGTGCAGAGAGACAGTCTCCACCACTCCATGCCTCCTCAACCCATCTTTTTGTCAACATGACCTGTCTCACAGGGCTGTTCTATGAATTGATTCATTTATGAAATGCACTTTTTTTGCTTCTTAAAAAGAAGACCCTACTGTGTAGAGAAATTAAAAGTTAAAAATAAATATGAACTCATGTGATTTCTTTAGATGATCTCTTTGATAAATTGCCTTCAACTAAAACAGGACTGAGTTTGGTTAATAGTTTCATCCCACAGACTTCAGTTTTTTTCCTACCCTAAAAGCTAAATGTATATGAAATACATCTGTCTTTAGTAGGAGGTATTTTTTATATTAAATTTTATTTTATTATAGAGATGTGGGGTACAAGTAAGGATTAACTACACAAGAAGGCTGTGTGCAAGTGAAGTTTGGGCCTCCATCTGGCCCTCACTTCCCCTGGTATAGGACCAGGTATCCTTTGTGTTGTTACATACCCTCCCTACCCCACCGCCAGCAGTGTCCAGAGACTGCCAAGCCTTCCCTTGTACTAATGTGCTTAATGTTCTGGTCCCACTGGAGTGGAAATAATGCAGTATTCAGCTTTGTTTATGTGACAGTTCACTTAGTATTATGGTTTCCAACTGCATCCAAGTTGCTGTGAAGACCATGATTTTGTTCTTCTTTATGCCTGCATAATACTCCATCATGTATATATATATCACATTTTCTTTATCCAGTCTACTTTGGATGGGCAGCAGGGTTGGTCCATGTTTTTGCTGTAATGAAGAGTGCTGCAATAAACATGTGTGTGTGCGGGTATCTTTTTAGTAGAGCGATATATGTTTCTCTGGGTATATTCCCAGATAAAGGGCTGCTGCATCATGTGAAAGATCAATTTTTAGTTCTAGAAATTGCCACACTGATTTCCCACAGAGGTTGAACTAGCTTGCACTCCCACCAACAGTGTTGAGGTATTCCTTTTTCTCTGCACCTATTCTAGCATCTGTTGTTTTTTGATTTATTAATGATGGCCATCCTTACTGGAGTTAGGTAGTATTTCATTGTTGATTTGCATGTTTCTAATGACTAGTGAGACTGAACATCTTTTCATGTGTCTGTTGGCTGCTTGTATGTCTTCTTTTGGAAAGTGTCTATTCATGACCCTTGCCCACTTTTGAATGGAGCTGTTTGGGTTTTTTCTTTCAGCTTGTTTGAGTTCCTTGTAAATTCTAGATGTTAGACCTTTGTCAGAAACATAATTAGCAAATATTTTCCCACATTCTTCAGGTTATCTCTCCACTCTCTTAATGTTTTCTTTTGCTGTGCAAAAGTTTTTCAGTTTGATGAAGTCCCACTTGTCTCTTAGTTTTTATGGTATTTGCTTTTGGGGATTTGGTCAAAAGTTTGTTGCCTACTCTGATGTTTATAAGGGTGTTTTCTACATTTTCTTCTAGGATTCTTATGGTTTGAGGTTTTACGCTTCAATTTTTGATCCATTTTGAGTTGATTTTTGTATATGGTGATATGTAGGGGTCCAGTTTCATTCCTCTGCATGTGGTCAGCCAGTTTTCCCAGCACCATTTTCTAAATATGTTTCCCTTTCCCTAGTGATTGTTATTGGTGACTTTGTCAAAGAGGAGTTGGCCGAGAGACCAAGTTTTTGCTTCCGGAATCTCTGTCCTGTTCTATTGGTCTATGTGTCTATTCTTGTACCAATGCTAGGCTGTTTTGGTTAGTGTAGCCTTGTAGTAAAGTTTAAAATCTTGAAGTGTGATACCTCCCTCTTTGTTCCTTTTGATGTGGATTGTTTTGCCTATTTGTGCTCCTTTTTGTTTCCATATGAATTTCTGTATTGTCATTTCCATTTCTGAGAAAAATGATGTTGTAATTTGATGGGTATTGCACTGAATCTGTAGATTGCCTTGGGTAGAATGAATGACAATAATGATTCTTCTATTTCATGAGCATGGAATGTTTTTCTATTTGTGTCAAGTAGTAAGTATTTTTAACATATCACAGGGCCACAGTTTCGCCCCCAGTTATTTTTAGAAGTAGATTCATATTGGACAATTGTACCCTAGACTTTCTAATATAGTGGCCTGAGAGATGTCCCGTGACTGTACTAATAATTTATTCAAGAATTCAAAGCCTATGCAAGTCTATATATAGTCTGTCAAGTATCATGCAAAATCATGCTTAATTTAAAACTCCTACTACTGAAGAAGGAAAGTCATACATCAGAGATCTACCAAGGGGATATGTGAGTCAACAAATGCTAGGAAATCCAGGCTGATGCTTTAGGAGTTTTCTGCTGTGGGTCTGAAAATTAAAAAGAATTACACACTGAAGGAATTATACTTGTACCAAAAGGTAATAACAGTGCATCCCTGGCTTGGTCTCTGAGTCCAAAATGGGATTGATTAAATCTTTCATCCACACAGTATAACTAGGGACAAGAGCATAAGAAACAAATAGATACATATTATTTATTTCTGTTGTATTCAGCATAGTGGAATTGTGCCCTTTAAAAATTAACTACTTAGACACTGAGTAGTTATTTGAAGTCAGTGACAGATTTCTTATACCGAATACGTTTTTCACCTTCATCAAAGAAGCAGTAAGAATAAAAGGATTCAAATAATAGCAGATCTTTGCCTAAGGGGTGAAATAAACTTCCTAAATGAAGTAATGAAATGAAAAGAATTCCCAGAGAACTGGTACAATTTCTGTTCCTAAAATATTTCCAAAATAGGGTACGCTCTATCTATTTGGTAGTGGTGCCCCAAATGGAGCTACTTTTGGAAATTGGGGCCACATTACCTCTAAAGCTGGGAGTTGCCCGGGTGTGTCCATAAGTCTGGGATTCAGCTGTTTCTTCCTATCCATGCATAATGGTTCTGGGTACTTTGCCACAGACCTTGTTTTACAACTGAGCCAAAAGAGCTCATTAATTACTAGTTGAATCAAATGAATGAATGCAGAAATGAAGAAGTTAGTTTTTATTGCAACATAACAAAAGTACACTATATTTAAAAGTTTAAAACACAGATTTTTTTTAATCAATAAGTTTGTGTGGGTCAGTAATTTGGGAGTGTCTTAGCTGGGTGATTCTAGTTTAAGGTCTCCCATGAGGTTGCAGTCAAAGTGCTGAGCTGTGGTCATATGACAGGTTGACTGGGGCTCTAGGATCAGCTTCAAGATGGGACACTCATGTTGCTCTAGGCAGGAGGCCTCAGTCTCTCCTGGCTGTTGGTAGAAAACCTTGGTCCACAAGTGTCCTTATCACATGGTAGCAAGCTTCCTCTAGAGCAAATGACTCACAAAAGCAAGTTAAAAGCCACAATGTCTTCATGACCTAGTATCAAAAACTACTATGTCCTTTCACAACATTCTATTGGTTACACAAGGCAGTCTTATTCAACATTGGGAGGAGACTGCACAAGGGACATGAATATCAGGAGGTGGGGAATCTTTGACTTTCTTGGAGGCTTGCTACCACAAAAGGGCTATTAGAATGCCAATAATCAAAACAGCCTGGTATTGGTACAAGAACTGGCATGTAGACTAATGGAATAGAATTGAGATTCCCGAAGCAAAACCTCAATTTCTCAACCAACTCATCTTTGACAAAGCCTCCTCCACACACTACTGGGAAGAGGAGAACCTATTCAGTAAATGGTGCTGGGAAAACTGGCTGACCACATGCAGAAGATTGAAACAGGACCCCTACCTATCCCCATATACAAAAATTAACTCTAAATGGACCACAGACCTCTAACTGTAAGAACCTTAGAAAATGCAGGAGACACTTATGAAAGTTGGAACTGGCAACCAATTCCTGATCAAAATCCAAAGTTCCCAGGCCGTAAGAGATAAGATAGATACGTGGGGCCTCATCAAACTGACAAGTTTCTGCAAAGCTAAAGAAACCATCAAGAGAGCAGGGAGACAGCACACAGACTGGGAAAAAATATTTGCCAACTCCGTGTCTGACAAAGGCCAAACATCAGGGATTTACAAGGAACTCAAACGTGCTGAAAAGAAAAGCACAAACATCCCCATTACTAAGTGACCAAAAGATATGAATAGACACTGCTCAAAATAAGACATAGGAGCAGTCACTAGATACATGAAAAAATGTTCAGCCTCACTAGTCATCAAGGAGATGCAAATTAAAACTACACTGAGATGCCACCTAACTCCAGTCAGAATGGTCATCATCAATAACTTAAAAAATAACAGATGCTGGAGAGGATGTGGTGAAAAGGGAACACTTCTATTTTTTTTGGAATACTTCTATACTGTTGGTGGGAGTATAAACTAGTACAACCTCTGTGGAAATCAGTGTGGCAATTCCTAAAAGTTCTAAAAATCAACCTTCCATATGACCCCACAATTCCCCTACTGGGAATATACCCAGAAGAACTCAGGTCACTCTATGAAAAAGATACCTCCACACATATGTTTATCACAGCATTGTTCACAATAGTAAGAACATGGAACCAACCATGCTGCCCATCAAAAGAGGACTGGATAAAAAAAAGTGGTAC
>NW_007071031.1:35466-81006 GCF_000164805.1 Carlito syrichta | reverse complement strand
GGGGGGGGGGGGTGGGTGGGGAGGTGGGATTGACAGTAGTCTATATCTGCCTGGGGAAGGGGGTGGCATACCTCATCAATAAGGGTAATTGCACGGTGAATATTTGTATACCTAGCCCTGAAATATACCCCACAATTTAAAAAAAAAATTAAAAGAGGTTAAAAAAAAAGAATGCCAATAAAGTTATACATTACAGGTAGGTCTGGAGAGACTCTTGGCTTGAAAGTGAATTACAAGCTGTTGTGTGCTTGTCTGAGAGACAACTCCCTCTTTCCTACTCACTATCCTGCCCACCCTTTTTTTTCCATCTTAGATGTCGCTCCAGACAAATTTGTGAAGTTTCTCCTTGGCATCTTCCTTCACATGCTTTTATTTGGCATACAGATTCATTAGTACATGCACCACTCATGCATTAGAGCTTCTCTCTCAATACTGATGGTATTCCACGGCTACACTCCTCTTACACATTCTTCTTACCAAAGTGTACTTGTTCTTTCCTTTTTCAAGGTAGCTAATCAAATCCTTGATTCTGATGAATATGTACTAATAAGCTGATGTATTAATACCCTTTAGTAGCAAAGGAGCTGTTTTAAGGAATGTCATGAGACTGGGTCGTGAATCATGCTACCTGTGTTCAAATGCCCTCACTTGCTATGTTTCTCAAGCAAATTCCTTCCATTCTTTTTGCCTTTCCTATAAAATGGAGGTGATTCAGAAGTTCTAGTAGGCCTTGATAAAGCCTGTTGCATTCAAGGAAGCCCAGCGGCATAGCAAGAAACAGAACACAGGAGTATATAATTGTAGCATAAGACTTTTCTCCTGTGGTGATGAAGTGGGACATGGAAAGCTGATAGAGCTCCTCCCCAAGGTTGAAATGGTAAGAAGGCAGTGAGTCTAGAATTCAGGGGTTCTCTGACCTTGTGGATTTTTCACTTTATTTAAACGGAATGTAACTTTTTTTTTTTTTTTTTTGGGGTCAAAGTCTCATTCTGTTGCCCAGGCTGGAGGGCAGTGACATGATCACAATTACCACAGCTTTGACCTCCTGGGCTCAGGCAATCCTTCCACCTCAGTCTTCCAGGCAGCTGAGACTACAGTCACATACCACCATGCCCATCTAAGTTTTTAATTTATTGTAGAGATGAGGTCTCGCCATGTTGCCCAGGCTGGTCTTGAACTTCTGGGCTCAGTCAATCCTCTTGTTTTGGCCTTCCAGAGTGCTGGGATTATAGGCACGAGCCACTGCACGACCCTGGATGTACTTCTTCATGGTAGAAACAAAAAGAAGTATCCAATGCTGGGCTCGGTGGCTCAGCCTGTAATCCCGCGCCTTTGGGAGGCTAAGGTGAGTGGATTGCCTGAGCCCGCGTGTTCGAGACCTGCCTGGGCAGCTTGGCGAGACCTCATCTCTACAATAATTCAAAAGATTAGCCAGGCATGGTAGCACACACTGGTAGTTCCAGTTACTTGGAAGGCTGAGGCAGAAGGATCGCTGGAGCCCAGCAGGTTGAGGCTGCGGTGGCCGGGAGAGGCCACTGCACTCCAGCTTGGGCGACAGAGTGAGACTCCAACTCAAAAAAAAAAAAAAGAAGTATCCAAAACCCAACTCCATTTATGTCCTCTGTATGCCTTTTTGGTGGTTTGATTCCTATTTTATCCTTGAAGATAGAACTTTGTTTATAATCTTCGATAATTCCATGGGCTTGACAGACTTTATTAATGTCATAAGACACATGAAGTGTTGAAGGTAGTAGTTGTAGAGGTGATGGATCAGTACCCAGAAGTTTATCTTGGGAACACATGAATCCCTAAAGAATCTCACAAGGGCAACACACATTGTGGATGGCTAGCTATGCTAAGGGCCTCAAGAGTCATGAAGGCAGTTAAAAAGCAGAAACTAAGGTCTATCGACTGTAGGAATTTGGGAACCACAGGGACAATTAGCAGAAGCAGGAGGCAAGGACACTGAAGAAATGGGTTGAGCTCCCAATTTTAGATGTACTTGGAACTAAACCAAAGAAATGGAACTGTGTAAGGAAAATGAGGAGTCAGGATGTCAAAGCAGAATGAAAAAGAGTAAGGGAAGAGATAAGAAGCAAATTAACAGTCTATGGCTTAGAATGAAGAAGGCAAGGGGACAGATCACAGGGTGAGAAGAGAAACTATGTGACCAAGTGCCAGCCAGAGTAGCCTGATATGGACCATCTGCTATTCAAAGTGTCTGTCCTTGCTGAGCCCAGGTAATAGGGAGAGTTCAACAGATGGGATAGATAGAGAAGGAGTTGTAGGCAGAAGCTGAGAAGGCAGCCCTCTATGAACAGTTGCCTATTCACCCTAGTATAGTTTGGGCCCTGTTTCTCCCTTGTATTTCCATTAAACATTACCTCAGTCAAGCTCCTGACCTTGCTGGAGTCTCAGCTATGACATCATGTTACTGCTTCTGTCACCGTGGGATGCTGAAAATACTTATTTGCAACCCCCACAGGTGGAACATAAAATCAATAAACATTAGGTGCCATCACCATCTCTGAAAATATGTCATCATAAGAAATATGTAAATAATTGACCTTTTATTATTCTAAAAACAATTGAGAATGAGCCGGGCACTGTGGCTTATGCCTATAATTCTAGTACTTTGGTATGCAAAGGTGAGAGAATTGCCTGAACTCAGGGGTTCGAGACCAGCCTGGACAATATGGTGAGACCTCATCTCTACAATAAATTTTTAAAAAAAATCAGCATGGTGGCATATACCTGTGGTTCCAACTATTAGGAAGTCTGGGGCAGAAGGATCGTCTAGGCTGCAGTGGCCATGAGCATGCCACTGCATTCCAGTCAGGGTGACAGAGAGAGACTCCAACTCAAAAGCAAAACAAAACAAAACAAAAAACAATTGAGAATGCTAGATATGGACTGGGTGTTAGATAATATTAAGTAATAATTGTTAATCTTTTTAGTTGTGACAATGATATTGTGGTCACCTTGGAAAATGTTGTTGATGCCTAAAGTTCTAGAGGCCTAGTCTAGTATCTGGATGCAATCTCACTAGATCCCTATTTTGTGATTGTCTTAGTCTGTTTTCTGCTGCTATAACAGAATACCACAGACTGGGTAATTTGTAAAGAAAAGGAATTTATTAGACTCACAATAAGCTAGGAAGTCTGAGATCAAGGGTCTGCATCTGGTGAGGGTCTTCTTGCTTCCTTATACCTTGGTGGAAGTTGCTGGCAAGCAAGCACACATGAGACAGAGTAAACGGAAACAGAATTTATCCTTTTAGTAGGAATTCACTCCCACAAAAACTAACCTACTTCTGCAAAAATAGAATTACTCCATTCATGAGGGTAGAACCTTCATGACATAATCACCTCTTAAAGGTCTCACTACCCCACACTGTTACAATGACAATTAAATTTCAATATGGGCTTTGGTGGGGACATTCCAACCATAGCAATAATGATTGATTTGCAAATGTTTTCCTATGGAGCTGACACCATGTGTTTGACACCCTCTTACCAGGCATAGTGCCCATCCTGATCCAGTCATCTTGCCCACCTCATGCTATGATTATGAACTCTTGCCAATCTTCTAACTTCTGATGTTATTATCTAATGATGGCCTTGTTTCAGCCCCTAGAACTGAAATTTGTCATTGCATTTCTGGCTACAATATTTTGCTTCCTTCCTCAACTATAATATGAGCTCTCCTGGATTTACGACATGAGCTTTTCTAATATATATCTTTGGACCTTATATCTTGGTTCAGTGTGTGTGTGTGTGTGTGTGTGTGTGTGTTATCCTTGTTAGATCTGTCACTAATATGAGATAAGATCTTTACACTGTATGCCTTCCCTGAAATCTTCCTGAAACATGTCAGTTCCCCTTTTCTGTTTACAAAGTCATGTTTCTCTTTGGACTACCTACTAGGTTTGTTTCCTATCTGAAGGATGCTTCCTATACTTAACTTATTGGATGAAGAGAAATAATTGACGTGCACAGAATCCATAAATGAGCAAACTTACATAGCTTGGAAGGTCATCACCATTCTTTTCTCTTCAACAACTTCTCAGTCATGTTACCACAGACACCCACTTCTATATGCAGCCCTTGTATAGTATCAAATTATGCCATAACTTCTACCAAATGTTTGCAGTAGTTTATTGTCTAATAGAGAGTACTTCATGAAGTACCTGGCTTAGTAAACTTTTGATCCTCACAAATCCAGAAATTAAACTTCCAAACTTCAACATAAAACTGCATAAAAGGAGTCATCTAAATCAATCACATCAAGAGTAGCAACCTCTTCACCTTTCTGTTAAATAGTGTCAGTGCTTGGAACGTAATACCTCAAAGTATGGCACCTTGGCATGCTGAGTACTTTAAACTTAAGGAGATTGGAAGGGCCTCAGAAACAAAGTCTCTCTGACTTCTCCCATCTTTCTGTTCTCCATCGCTCTTTATCTTGAAACAAAACATAGAAAGCAGAATTCCTCTTCCCCAAGGTGGGTCATCTCAGCTAGAACTCCCCTCCCTCCCCCAAAGCAAACCATAACATGTACAAAGGTAACTCTTTCCCTTCTCCTTTCTACCTAGAGGACTTTCATTCCAGAGGGGACTGTTTCATACCCAGAAGAAAGGAATACTACAAAGAGAGGCTAAGAAGAATCTGAACAAAAAGACAAGCCATGCTAGGTTTCTCCCCTCAGTCTATTCCATTAGATCACACCCTTTTGTCCAGTCACATTTCTACATAGTTGTCTATTCTTCAACCTAAATATTCTTTAGAGAATCTCCTTACCCAAGTCTGTCCCAGACCCAGGAGAGGTTTACCAAAGGGTCTGACACCTTTTAGGGCCTGAAAAGAGACAAGTGCCACCTATTATGTCTGAAGCCAGCTACTTAGAAACATTGTCTACATAACACCTTGGCTTTCATAACTCTCCTTATCTTAACTCAAGCATTTCTTTCTACTGACTTCAAATTAATTAGACAGAGCTTAACTCTTTCAACCAATTGCCAATTAGAAAATGTTTAAATCCACCAATGACCTGTAAGTCCTCCCACTTGGAGACATCCCTTTTTCTGGGCTGAACCAATGTGTGTATATCTTACATGTATTGATTTATGTCTTTATTTATAACTTTTGTCTCCCTAAAATGTATAAAACCAAGCTGTAATCCAATCACCTTAGGCACGTGTTCTCAGGACCTCTTGAGATTGTAACCTCTGAGTCATGGCCACTGACATTTGGCTCAGAATTTAAAATATTTTAGAGTATGGCCTTTTCTTTTTTTTTTTTTTTTTTTTTTTTGAGTTGGAGTCTCACTCTGTCACCCAGACTGGAGTGCAGTGGCCGCTCCTGGCCACCGCAGCCTCAACCTGCTAGACTCTGGCAATTCTTCCTCCTCAGCCTTCCGAGTAGCCAGAATTACAGGCATGCGCTACCACGCCCAGTTGATTTTTTGATTTATTGTAGAGATGAGGTCCCGCTGCCCAGGCAGGTCTCAAACCCGCGGGCTCAGGCAATCCACTCACCTCAGCCTCCCAAAGGCGCGGGATTATAGGCTGAGCCACCAAGCCCAGCTGAGTATGGCTTTTTCATCAACAAAGGTCTGAAGGTCACAGACCTTAGTCTCTGTTGCATACTCTTAACTTCTTCCTCTTCTACCTCTTCTACTTCCTCCATCCTTTAAAGAGTAAAACCCATTCTTAGCTTATGGGTTGTAAAAACAAGTCTGCAGATCCCACATGGTTTGTCAACTCCTGTTCTAGGCAGTAAGAGCAAAAATGTGGACATGGAAAGCTACAGTGCATTTCTTTTGGCTGAAGGTAATGGAAGGTTTGGGGGAGACAGTGGGCGATAAGATTGGAAAAACTATTAAAGCTCAATTATGCAGAGCCTTGAGTGCCAGTGTAAGGTCATCAGGTAATATAGAGGAGCAAGGAAAATATGACAGAACTTTAATTTAGGAAGATTAATTTGATGAGAGTATATAGGACAGACTTGTGTAGGGACATGGTAGAGGGGCAGTACATAAGGAAAAAAATGGGGTCTGAATTAAGATAATTGTTACAGTAATTGAAATTTAGAGATGGAGGGACCAGGTGCCTTTTCATTAAGGAAAGAAATAAGCATATTATTATGGAAAGTATATTTGCATTTTCAAAGCATGGTATATAAATGCAAGGTTTGGTGGAACTCAATGAATCACAAATACAGTCATTAGTAAAACAAGATTTAACAATGTCACTGTCAAGTTTTACTCCACATACTGTGATTCACTTTCTCAGACTGCTGAACACAGCAAGTTGACACCTGGCTGAGTAAGATTCTGTCTGAGATCTTCTACTTGCTGATCAACCCAGGATTTATTAAAGACCACTTGTCATCAGAGATGGCCATGTCTCAGGGGAAGAGCCAACAAGAGCAACGTAGGAAAAAAGGTTTTGAGGAGAAAAGAAGTTCAAACACATTTTTAAAATGTATTTATTTATTTTAGAGTTATGGGGTACAAGTGAGGATTTACTACCCAAGTAGGCTACATGCAGGTGAAGTTTGGGCTTCTGGCTGGGCCTTACTCTCACATTAGTGGACTTGGTACCCAATGTTGTTGTTATGTGCCCTCCACCATCATCCCTCCCCCAGTGGTGCCCAGCAACTGCTGATCCCACCCTCATGCCAATAAGACTAGTTAGTGTTCAGGGTCCACCTATAAGTGAGAACATGCAGTATTCAGTTCTTTGTTTCTGTGATTATGCACTTAGTATGATGGTCTCCCACTGCATTCAAGTTACTGTGAAGACTATGATTTTGCTCTGGCTGTGTAATATCCCATTGTGTATATGCACCATATTTTCTTTATCCAGTCCACTTTTGATGGGTAAAAACATGGGTTGTTTCCATGTTTTTGTTATTGTGAAAAGTGTGGCAATAAACGTGAGTGCAGGTATCTTTTTGTAGCAAGGTTTATGTTCCTCGGGGCATATTCCCAGGAAAGGGATTGCTGGATTGTATGGAAGATCAAGTTTTAGTTCTTTTAGAAATCTCCACACTGCTTTCCATAGAGGTAGAGCTAGCTTAGATCCCCCACAAACACATTTCTTAAATATGAAAAAGAAAACAACTGAAGTTAACATTATCAGAATTAATTCACAGAGCTAACAAATCCAAGTTCTCTTTTGAAAAACTACACAGAAAGAATGGACCTTGAGACCTCACAAAGTCTGATATCTCCAAAGGACAACCTAGGCAATCACAACCCTTCTTGTAGTCATCAGAGTTTCCCCCCAGCATGAATAGAAACTAAGCACCTGTGGTGTTCCATTATCACCTGTGTTGTGGCACAGGGAATGATAGCCCAAAGTATGGTGATTTGGCATGCTGAGCACTTTGAATTAAAAGAAATCTAAGGAAGGCCTTAGAAGCTGCTTCAGAACCAAAAAAATTCTAAGGTTTTCATTTTTTTCCCATATTCCACACTCAGGGAGAAATTCTCCAGAATTTTCTTATCTGACTAATGCAACTGCCTGAAGAACCCCTCCCTAGGATTCTCATCAAATAGCCAGGAAGGATTAATCACTGGAGAAGAGAAGAAACTAAAAGTTGTTACCAAGCCAGGCTCGGTGGCTCAGCCTGTAATCACGCACCTTTGGGAGGCTGAGGTGAGTGGATTGCCTGAGCCCGCAGGTTCGAGACCCGCCTAGGCAGGCGGGACCTCATCTCTACAATAAATCAAAAAATTAGCCGGGTGTTGTAGCACACGCCTGTAGTTCCAGCTACTTGGAAGGCTGAGGCGGAAGGATCGCCGGAGCCCAGCAGGTCGAGGCTGCGGTGGCTGGGAGCGGTCACTGTACTCCAGTCTGGGCGACAGTGAGATTCCAACTCAAAAAAAAAAATTTAAAAAAGTTGTCACCACACTCTGACAGGCTTTTCATTTATTTTTCTGAGGGCAGCTCTGAAAGATTACCTGGGATAGTTTATCTGCATTGAGACAAGCTTTGTTCACAGTGCAATTCTGCCCCCATGCCTTCCTGCAATTTGTCCACCCCATTCTGGGTATTAAAAGAATCTTTTTTTTTTTTTTGAGTTGGAGTCTCACTCTGTCACCCATACTGGAGTACAGTGGCTGCTCCCGGCCACTGCAGCCTCGACCTGCTGGACTCCGGCAATCCTTCCACCTCAGCCTTCTAAGTAGCTGGAACTACAGGCGCGCACTACCACACCCAGCTAATTTTTTGATTTATTGTAGAGATGAGGTCTCACCAAGTTGCCCAGGTGGGTCTCGAACCCGCGGGCACAGGCAAGCCACTCACCTCAGCCTCCCAAGTCATGAGATTAGAGGCTGAGCCACTGAGCCCAGCTAAGAGCATCATTTATAAGGTAATGTCTGTCTCTTGGGTCCCCTTATTTCCCCTAAAAATAATTTAATATCCTTCAAAATTGCCACATTTCTTTCTTTATCATCAAGATGATATTTAAGCCTCAATCATGTGACCCTTCTTTAAGTCTCATGTTCGTGTGACTTCTGTGTCCATGTACACATGAATACATTTGTATGCCATTTTCTCCTATACATCTGCCTATTGACAGTTCATGTGTAGTGAACCTTCAGAGGGAAGAGGAGAAGCTTTCCCTTGGCTCCTATACCTGCAATGATTGTCCATGGACACTCCTTTTCACAATTCTGGAACTGGCTTTGAATCAGATAGCTCCCCAAGTAAAATACTCTCCATCAGTAGCAGAAAGAACTTCAAGAGACTATGGGGTAGGGCTGAAGGGAGAGCCCTAAAGCTAAGCAAATGTAATTGTGAAAATAATTATATAGAAAAAATAAATAGAAACTAGTAAATGCTCTGAATATTCTGTTGTATATTTGAAATCTTTTCTTGAGAAGCTAGTAATTATTGAGTTTTCTGCAACCATAGTGGTTTCCCAAAGTGTTCTAAATGGTTACTGGCTAGTGTGATCACCATCTGTAAATACTGGGAGGTTATCCCTTTCAGGAATGATCATCTTGGGCAGAAAACTTAAAACACTTTTTTCTGAGATGGGGTCTCCCGCTGTTGCCCAGGTTAGAATGCAGTAGCATGATCACAGCTCATCGCAGCCTCTATCTCCTGGGTTTAAGCAATTCTTTCACCTCAGCCTCGCGAGTAACTGGTGAAAGATGGTGGCGCACAGTGAAACTCAACACCCGTTAAGGCCAAGAGATTTAATGGGTCGAACGGGGTGGCTACGGGACCTGAGGGTCAGGCTGTAGCGCCGAGGCAAAGGCGCGACGGCCTTTACACGGGCTTAGGGCGACCTGTCTGTCTATAGGTCGGCTGGCAGGGCTTCATGTAGGTTGGTGGAGTTTTCGCAGGCGCGGGAAAGGGTGCGGAGGGAGAACAAAGGAAGGCACCGTTTCAATCGCCAGTTTAGTTTGCCGTGTCGCCGTTTCCAGGAAAGGGAGGGGATGTGGCTTTACTTGTGGCTTGGCGGTGGCCCTTCAGCTGGGACTATAGGTGCCCACAACACCTGCCTAATTTTTGATGTTTTTTGTATAGAGGAGATTTCACTGTGTTGCCCAGGCTGATCTCACACTCCTGGGCTCAAGCAGTCCTCCTGCCTTGGTCTCCCAAAGAGCTGGGATTACAGGTATGAATCACCGTGCCCAGCCAAGAACACTTTTTAAGACTGACTAAGTAACTCCTTGTACCCTTCCCGTACTGAGTGGTTCTGAATTTCACTTAAATAAAAGAGCTTCCTTTCATACATCCAAGAAGAAATTGTAGCATAATTTTAAATATGATTGCTTTTTCATTTAGCCCATATGGCTAAAAATAGCCGACTTAAAAACAAACAAACGTGTTTTTCCTGTTGCTGTTTGCAGCCTTCAAAATTGTAGCAACACTATAAACTCAACCCAAATGCAGAAATCTCAAAGAACTATGCCTTTTAAAAGAAATAATAACACCACATTCAATGCTGAAAATATTGTAAATTATATGTAATGACTGATGGGGGAACATTTGTGCTTGAAACCCAAAGGGTACAATTTTCCAGAATCTTCCCAGTTCTCCTCTTTCCTTTCAAAGAAATTCATTGCAAACTAGTATATTCATTATTCTCTATCGAGTACACTTAGCCACCAATTACACAAAAATGTATTATAAAAATAATTGCTTTTTATCCTCATTAACCAACTATTAGGAAGAAAAATGATGGAAAATTATTTGGCACTTTGCTAATTCTAAAACAGTATTTCTAATGAATCCTCTTATCGAGTTATGTGTAGAAAAGCATTTCCCTCCCTATTTTCTAGTGAATTAGGCAGCACTTGAACAAAAAGATAGATATTCCCATTATGAACACATTACCGCGTACCCCGTGGAATACGGAGACTCTTCGGCATCTGGGAGAAGAATTAAATCTCATCTTCCCACTGTTGCTTCTCACAGCCTTTGTAGCAAGATTAATGAAAACTGGCACACCTTCCTACACAAAATTTACTATTTACTCCTTTTTTGAATAATTGCAAGGAAGCTAGTGCATCCTTTTAGATTATGTGTGTCATAAAGTTTCAAAAGAAAGGGAAATGCTCTCAGATTTCTCCATAAACCCACAGGGTACGAGTCAAAGAACAAAAGACTCTTGCACCTGTGTTTTTGTTCTCACCCCCCCCCTTTCCTCTGGTAGATGCAGGTGGGATCTGTCTTCTTCACTCCCACTCCTTACCTATTGCTATAGCTGAGCCTCACTTGCTTCCTGAAATAAATACTCATCCAAACCCTACCTGATTGACTTTCACACCAGTTCACACTACCCCCCTTTGCTTCAGGGCTGGTAAATCACAGTTGGAAATCTGTCTGAAGTGTCTCATTATCCTCATCAATAATTTGAGAGTGGACTAACAACTTGGGACTTTAGGAGGGTTAAAGGGATAAGGGCTATAGTTTAAGTTCCTCAGTTGCCTTTGAAATCCAGTAGCGGTAAATCAAATCTTCTCAGATCAATAAAATTTAGTCATTACCAGCTATGTGCAAGACACAGAGGAGCCAGTACAGAATAAACCAACAAATGGCTCATAGAAAAGGCCCCATCTGAGTTCAAAACTAGAGAAGGATTTCTAACAGGGGATTCAGCAGAGGCTGTGTGGTATAGGTAGTAATTGACTTGGGGCTTGGAGGTCACACAGAATCTGTAGGCAGAAAGAGAGAGTAATCCCTGGCAGGTAGATACAGTAAGGACAAATGCAGCTGACAATGAGAGAAGTATTTTGGGAAGACTATCACAAGTAGTTTGGCTACGGCAGTGGTTCTCAAATGCAGAATCACCACCAGGGTTTTTTAAAAACAAGTTGTTGGTTCCCACCTAACCCCACCCCCAAGGTTTCCGATTGAAAATAGGTCTGAAGCAGACTGAGGGTCTGCATTTTTAACAAGTTCTCAGGTAATGCTGATGTTGGTGGTCCAGGGGCCATATTTTGAAAATCCCTAGACAAGAATGCAGTGTTTCTAGGAAGATGAAACTGAAAAGATGAGTGGAGGCCAACTGTGAATTGCTCTGGAAGTCAGACTAAGGAGTTTGAATTTTATTGTTTAGGCTGTGAAAACTGCTGAATGGATTTTAAAGAAGGGGGGATGGATTTGGAAAATAAGAGAGGTGTTTTAGGAAGGGTACTCTGACCACTGTGCTGAGACTAGAAAACAAAAGGACTCATCAAAGGAGATTTCTGCAGTGGGAAATGCACAAGGTTTTAGGTCTTTAACATGGATTTGGAAGAACGACTAACAAAAGAGATGGTACAAAACCCCATGCATTCCATTCTCCATGCATTCCATTCTCCTTTAAACTAAAATAAATGTAAAGATATATTTGGACAAGATTTGGCAAAACAATTAACCAGAAAAACCTCGAAAGTAGTGGCTATCAAAATGTAGGGCAAGAAGGTCACCAGAGAAGTTAATTAAAAATGCAAGCACCTTCTGCATACATACCCAAAAGAAATAAAAAGAATTCTAACAGATACTTGTACACCCTTGTTCATAGCAGTACTATTCAAAATAGTCACAATGTAAAATGTGGAGACATCCCAAATGTCCTTTGATGGACGAATGGATAAATAACATTTGGCATATACATTCAAAAGAATATTATTCCTCCTTAAAAAGGAAGACAATTTTGACACATGATACAAATTAGGTCTTGAAAACATGATGCTTAGTGGAATCAGCCAGATACAAAAGGTCAAATACTGTCTGGTGCCACTTATAGGAGATACCTAGAACTGTCAAATCAATAGAGACAGAAAGTACAACAGAGGCTACCAGAGGCTGGAGAAATGAGGAGTTAGTGTTGAATGGGTACAAAGTTTTAATTTGGGATGATGAAAAATTGTGGAGCAGGATGGTGGTGCTGGTTGTACAGCAATGTGAATGTATGTAATACTACTGAATTGTACACTTAAAAATTAAAATGGTAAGTTTTATGCTGTGCATACTTTACCGTACTACAAAAAAAAAAAAAAATTGCAAATGCCCAAAGCAGGCCTCCAACTAGAGAATCTGATTCAGTTGGTTTAGGTAGGCTAGGCATCTGCAATTTAACATCTAGCCCAGGGGATTTCAAAGCAGTTGTTAGAGGATAAACAACCCTATATCTCAGGTCTAGAGAAAAATAGCCCCTCTGAAGTAAAGTCTTTCATAAGAGAAGAGCAGGATTTTGCTTAATGGGCAAGTTTTCCAGGTACCACTTAGACCAGTAGATTCGCCTACCTAAGGTCATATGTTTATAACTTTGCTCTGACTACAAGAAATCCTAACAGAAACCTTCACCATCTGAAGACAGCTACATAGGAGAGTCTCCTCTCTTGCTGTTCTGGCACTGCGTGTTTTCTATAATAATTATTAGAAACAGAAGTAGAAGGAGCAACTTAAATACAGACAATAAACTTTGTGTGGCTGAAGCAGAATGCATGAATTTTATGACTTGAACTTTGTACAGTTATTGATTGGCTGAGATTTCCCCACAATGAATATTAATTCATGTGAGGCAGGAAACAGACCAGCAGAAAACAAAAGGTAATATAGATGAGGATAATGAGGATTGAAGATATGGAAGCTGGATAACAAATGTGAAGGAGGCTCTGCATTAGGATAAAAATGGAGATACTATGTCAGCTGCTTTCTGATTATTTACCCCTGGAGACCATAGAAGTTATTCTCTCCAATCTAAACTTGTATATTACATAATTCTAGTATAAAGTAGAATGACTTATGTGAACATTTTCAAGAACTGAGAATTATAGTATCAAATATATATGACTCTCTAGCCACTACAAATAGAGATTTAAGGAGAATGACTCTGAGCTCTGATGAAACCAGAAAAGCAGAAATTTAAAAAAAGAGAAGATGCTTAATATGCAAATTATATGGCAATAAAATAAAATGAATTTTAAGGTATTTTTTAAAATAGGGACTGTGTTTCAGGGATGGTGCAGTGGTTGATTTTATGTGTCAACTTGGCTGGGTCATGGACTGCCCAGATATTTGGTGTTTTTTTCTGGGTGTTTCTGTGAGGACTTTTGTATGAAATCAACTAACACTGATGGAGTTTGGGCCACCAGTAACTGCCAACACAGATACCAGTGTTCACCACCCTAGAGCACAAAGATAAGCATACTCAACCCACCACTGCCCCCACTGGGGACTAGAGCCTGGCCCAACTTGCTTCCAATCCCCAGTAAAACTTCACCACAGCCTTCACTAATAACTGCACCTTAACTTTCCAAAGAAATCACAGAAAGCACTAATGCTATTTATGGCCAAGAAACCACACAGAGACTATACAATCGAATGCACTCAGAATCAAAGCCAAAGGGCCTTACTCAACCAAAACTACAGACACATCTTCAGGAAAAAGTCCTCCCTTATGAAAGTAAATTCAAAAATAGGAAGAAGTTACTTTTATAACAGATGCACAGATATCAATGTAAAGACACAAGAAATATGAAGAAGAAAGGAGTTATGACACCTCCAAATGAACACAATTCTCCTGCAATAGATCTTAATCAAAAAGAAATCTTTAAAATTCCAGATAAATAATTCCAAATAATGATTATTAAAAAGCTCAGTAAAATACAGGAGAACTCTGAAAAAAATTATTTTAAAAATCGGACAAACAATTCAGAATATGAATGAGAAATTTACCAAAAACACTACATAATATGATTGAAACTATTCACAATAGACTAGATCAGGCAGAGGAAAAAATCTCAGAACTAGAAAACAGCTTTTTGAAATAATCCAGTCAGCAAAAATAAAGAAAAAAAAAAAAAAAAGAATAAGTAAAGCCTTTGTGACATTTAGGACAACATAAAGTGACCAAATATATGAATTATTGGTATCCCAATAGAAAATGAAAGGATTAGAAAATCTACTTAATGAAATAATAGGTGAAAACTTTCCAAGTCTAGCAAGAGATTGGACATTCAGATAAAAGAGATTCAATGATCCCCCTCAGGAAGATTAAAGGCAAAAATGTCTTTTCATTATAATTAGACTGTTTAAAATCAAAGATAAAAAGCAAATCATAAAAACAGCAAAATAAAAGCATCTAGTCATCTATAAAGGAACCCCCATTAGACCAATAGTGCATTTCTCAGCAGAACGCTTACAGGCCAAAAGAGAATGGAGTAATGTATTTGAAGTGCTGAAAGAAAAAGAAAATTGTTAGCTGAGAATATTATTTCCAGCAAAAATTGTCCTTCATAAATGAAGGAGAAACAAAGTCTTTCCCAACAAACAAATACTGAGGGAATTCATTACCACTAGACCAGCCCTACAAGAAATACTCAAGGAAGTCCTAAACCTGGAAATGAAAATATGACATCTACCATTGTGAAAACATCTGAAAATATAAAACTCACTAGTAAAGCAATCACACAAAGAAAAAAGATAAAGAACTCAAATGGTACCACTACAAAATTCACCAACAAAAATTACAAACAATAAAAAAAGAAAAGAACAAATAATATATAAAATAACCAGAAAACAATTAATATGACAGGAACAAAGCCTCACATATCATTAATAACTTTGGATGTAAATGGATTAAATTCACCACTTAAAAGATGTAGAATGACTGAATGAATTTAAAAAACATGATCCAACTATATGCTGCTTGCAAAAAACACAACTTATCAGTAAAGACACATACAGAATTAAAGTAAAAAGATGAAAAAAATTCATTACAAACAGAAACAAAAACCAGGCAAGAGTAACTATACTGATATCAGATAAATCCAACTTCAGGTCAAGAACAGCAAAAAAAAAAAAAAGAAAGAAAGAAAAAGAAAACAGGTTTTATTATATAATGATAAAAAGATCAATCCCTCAAGAGAATGTAAAAAATCTAAGTAAATAGCATCCAATCCTGGAGTACCCAGATTCATAAAACAAATATCACTAGATGTAAAGACAGATAGACTGTGATATAATAGAGGAGACTTTAACACCCCACTTTTAGCATTAAGCAGGTCATCTAGACAGAAGGTCAACAACAATAACAAAAAAACATTGAATTTAAACTGGTCTTTAAACCAAATGTACCTAACAGATATTTACAAAACATATTATACAACATCTGCAGAATATACATTCTTTTCATCAGGACATAGAATATTCTCCAGGATAGACCATATGTTTGACCACAAAACAAGTCTCAACAATTATTTAAAAAATGAAATAATTTTAACTATCTTCTCAGACCACAATGAAATACAACTAGAAATCAATACCAAGAGGAACTTTGGATACCACAGACTATATACAAGAAAATTAAACAACATGCTCCTCAGTGACCATAGGGTCAATGAAGAAATTAAGATTAAAATTTAAAAATTTATTGAAACAAGTGAAAATGGAAGTATAACATACACAAACCTGTGGGATTCAGCAAAAGTAATGCTCATAGGGAAGTTTATAACAATAAACACTTCCATCAAAAAAGCAGAAATATTACAAATGAACAACCCAATAATACACCTCAACTTACTAGAAAAGCAAGAACAAACAAACAAATTAGCAGAAGAAAACAAATAACAATGCTCAGAGCCAAACTAAATGAAATAGAAACCCAAAAAATACAGAGTCAACAAAATGCAAAGTTGCTTCTTCAAAAAGATAAACAAAATTGATCATCTGCTAGCTATACTAATCAAAAAAAAAGAAGAGAAAGGACCCAAATAAACAAAATCAGAAATGAAAAAGGAGATATTACAACTTATACCACAAAAATACAAAATATCATCAGAAATTGTTATGAACAACTGTATGCTGACAAACTGGAAAACCTAGAAGAAACAGACAAATTCCTGAAAACACACAACTTACCAAAACAGAATCAGGAAGAAATAGAAAACCTGAATAGATCAATAACAAGAAGCAAAATTGAATTAGTAGGAGAAAAATTCCCCAAAAATAAAAGTTCAGATGGATTCACAACTGAATTTTACCAAACATACAAACAAGATCTAATAGCAATCCTCTTGAAACTATTCCAAAACATTGAAGAGAAAGAAATTCTGCCTAACTCATTCTAGGAGGCCAGCATCACCCTAACCAAAACTAGACTATGATACAACAAAAATGGTGGGGTGGGGGTGGGGATGGGGAGACTGAAGGAGAGAGAGAGAAAAAAAAATGAAAGAAAACTACAGGAAAATATCTCTAATAAACACAAATACAAAACTGGGCTCAGTGGCTCAGCCTGTAATTCCAAGGCTTTGGGATTTCTTTGATTTTGGGATTTCTTTGATTTTTTGTAGAGATGAGGTCTCACCAAGTTGCCCAGGTGGGTCTCGAACCCGCGGGCTCAGGCAATCCAATCAACTTGGTGAGACCTCATCTCTACAATAAATCAAAATTAGCTGGGCATGGTAGCGTACGTCTGTAGTTCTGACTGCTTGGAAGGCTGAGGCGGAAGGATTGCCTGAGCCCAGCAGGTCAAGGCAACGGTGACCGGGAGCATGACACTGCATTCCTGTCTGGGTGACAGAGTGAGACTCCAACTCAAAAACAAAACAAAACAAAACAAAATACAGCAAACCAAATTAAACAGCACATCAAAAAGATAATGCACCAAGATAAAGTGAGATTTGTACAAGGGATGCAAGGATGGTTCACCATACGCAAATCAATAAACATAAAGTATCACATCAGCAGAATGAAGTACATCTCAATAGATGTAGAAAAAGCATATGATAAAATTCAATACCCTTTCATTATAGAAATTCTCAACAAACTAAGCATTGAAGGAATATACTTCAAAATGATAAAGGTCACATATAACAAACCCATGGCTAACATACTGAATCAGGAAAAGTTGAAAGTAAAAACCAGAAAAAGACAAGAAATTCCACTTTTTTTTACTACTATTCAGTATAGTACTGGAAGTCCTAGCCAGAGCAATTAGGCAAGAGAAATAAATAAAAGGTATCCAAATTGGAAAAGAAGTAACATTTTCCCTCTTTGCTGGTATGATCTTATACCTAGAAAAAGCTAGGGACTTCACCAAAAACTCTTGGATTTAATAAATGAATTCAGTAAAGTTTCAGTACACAAAATTAACACACAAAAATCAGAAGCATTTCTATACACCAATAGTGATCTAGGCAACAAAGAAATCAAGAAGGCAATCCCAGCTGGGCTCGGTGGCTCAGCCCGTAATCCCGTGCCTTTGGGAGGCTGAGGTGAGTGGATTGCCTGAGCCTGCGGGTTCGAGATCCGCCTGGGCAACTTGGCAAGATCTCATCTCTACAATAAATCAAAAAATCAGCTGGGCGTGGTAGTGCACACCTGTAGTTCCAGCTACTTGGAAGGCTGAGGTGGAAGGATCACCGGAGCCCAGCAGGTCGAGGCTGTGGTGGCCAGGAGCAGCCACTGCACTCCAGTCTGGGTGACAGAGTGAGACTCCAACGCAAAAAAAAAAGAAGGCAATCCCACTTGCAATAGCTACAAAAAAAAAAAAATCTAGGAACTTATTTAACTAAGGAGATGAAAGATCTTTAAAAGGAAACTACAAAACACCGATGAGAGAAATTGTAGATGACACAAACAAATAGAAAAAAAAGCCCATACTCATGGATCAGAAGAATCAACATTATTAAAATGACCATGCTGCCCAAAATGACCTACAGAGTCAATGTAATCCTTATCAAAATACTAACATTATTATTCACAGAATTAAAACAAACTATCCTAAAACCCACATGGAACTATAAAGAGCCCAAATAACCAAAGAAACCCTAGGCAAAAAGAGCAAAGCTGGAGACATCACATTACTGACTTCAAAAGGAATGACAAGACTATAATAACCCAAACTAGATGATACTGATAAAAAATAATAATAATAGACACATAGACCAATGGAACAGAATAGAGAACCCAGAAATAAATCCACATAGTTATAGCCAACTTATCTTTAACAATGCCAGCAAGAACTTATACTAGGGAAAGAAAACCCTCTTCAATAAATGATGCTGGGAAAAGTGGACAGCCATATGTAGAAGAATGAAACTGGACTCCTATCTCTCACCATATTAAAAAAAAAAACCAAAAATGGATTAAACGCTTAAATATAAGATCCCAAAGTACAGAAATACTAGAAGAATACCTAGGGAAAATTTTCCTGGACGCTGGTCTAGGCAAAGAATTTATGACTAAGACCTCAGAAGCATAGGCAACAAAAATAGAAATTGGCCAGGTATGGTGACTCACGCCTGTAATCTCAGCACTTTGGGAAGCCATGGGAGGAGGATTGCTTGAGCCCAGGATTTCGAGACCTCGCCTCTACAAAAAATCAGAGAAGGCTAGCCAGTTATAGTGGCACGCACCTGCAGTCCCAGCTATTTAGAAGGCTGAGGCAGAAGGATCACCTGGGCCCAGGAGGTTGAGGCTGTGATGAGGCATGATTGTGCCACAGCACTCCAGCCTGGGTGACAGAGTGAGACTCATGAAGGAAAAAGAGAAGGAGGAGGAGAAAGAGGAGGAGGGAACTAATCAATAGAATAAAGAGAAAACACATTGAATGGAAAAAAATTTGCAAACTATTCATCTAACTGGGCAAATATCCAGAATATACAAGAAAGTCAAACAACTCGCTAGAAAAAAACCAAATAAACCGGGCTCGGTGGCTCAGCCTGTAATCACGCGCCTTTGGGAGGCTGAGGTGAGTAGATTGCCTGAGCCCGCGGGTTCGAGACCCGCCTGGGCAGTGAGACCTCATCTCTACAATAAATCAAAAATCAGCCGGGCGTGGTGGCGCATGCCTGTAATTCCAGCTACTTGGAAGGCTGAGGCGGAAGGATCACTGGAGCCCAGCAGGTCGAGGCTGCGGTGGCCGGGAGCGGCTACTGCACTCCAGTCTGGGCGACAGAGTGAGACTCCAACTCAAAAAAAAAACAAAAAAAAAAACCCCAAATAATTCCATTAAAAATAGGCAAAGGACATCAATAGACAGTTCTCAAAAGAAAAGACATACAAACAACCTATGGGTATATGAAAAAATGTTCAACATCACTAATCATCAGAGAAATGCAAACAAAGCCACAATGACATATCATCTTACCCCAGTCAGAATGACTATTATTAAAAAGACAAAAATAACAGATACTGGTGAGTATGCAGAGAAAAGGGATCTCTTATTGACTGTTGGTGGGAATGTAAACAGGTACAGTCACTCTGGAAGCAATATGGAGAGTCTCAAAAAGCTAAAAATAGAATTACCATTTGCTCCAGCAATCCCACTACTTGGTACCTACTCAAAGGAAAAGAGGTCAGTATATCAAAGTGATGTCTGCACTCACATGTTAATTGCAGCACTATTCACAATAGCCAAGATATGGACTCAACCTAGGTGTCCATCAACAGATGAATGGATAAAGAAAATGTGGTATATGCAACCCCTTGGGTCCCCTCCTGCTCTGGGAGCTTGTCTATCCTCTCAATAAATCCTGCTTTAAAAAAAAAGAAAGAAAAGAAAAGAAAATGTGGTATATATACTTAATGGAATACTATTCAGCCATTAAAAATGAAATCTTGCCATTTGCAGAACATGGATGGGCCTAGAGGTCACTATCTTAAGTGAAATAAGCTTGGCACAAAAGGCAAATATCTCATGTTCTCACATATGTGAGAGCTAAAAAATTTAATTACCTGGAGATAGAGAGTGGAGAGATGGATAACAGAGACTAAAGGTTGAGTGGGAGGGTAGAGGAAGGATGAAGAGAAGTGGTTTAAAGTGTGCACACATACAGTTAGAAAAAAGGAAACAATTCAATATTTGATAGCAGAGTAAGGTGACTATACTTAAAAAAATTTATTGTACTTGGGTGACAGGTACTCTAATACCTGACTTGATCAGTATGCATTATATACATGTAAAAAAAATTTCACATATACCCCATAAATTTTCATACTAAATAAATAGAAGCATATATTAACAACAATGATAAAGTAAATATTTTATCATACTACTGTAGTTACATAACAATCATCAGTGATTTATAAAAGAGTTCCTTAAAACTGGGTTAATTCAACCATATTCAAAAAGTTTTTGCAGTATCTATTATTATACAGATCATGTGATAAGCATTTTAAAAAGTTAATATATATAGACCTTGACCTTGTGACTCTTCTAGTCTGGTAAACACAGTAAGATGTACTCATTTGGAACAACGAGGCATAGTGCTTGGTGGAAATGGTATATACACACAAGAATCCAGGAGAATTACCTCCGAGTCTACAAAACCTTTATGCTGAACATAAAGAAAATAATTCTCTAAGCGATGGGATATGCATGATTTCATTTCTTTATCTAAGGAGTTTTAATAGTTTAAACTTGACAAGTTCCTTCCTGTATTTTCAACTTGGTTAGTAACAAAACAAAACACAACAAAAAACAAACTCCCCACAGTACTGGCATGTACAGGATTTCGAATCTTGGATTGACTAATTTTGCAATTATTTTTAAATGTTATTGAGTTTGTGTCTAGCTGTAATTAAAATTTTTATGAAAATGACTATAGTAGATTAGTAAACAAAATAATCCAGGCTACACAAAAGCTTGTTTTGGTTTTTTTCTTAGTACGGTTTAATACTATAAATAAACCAATCTTTCTCTCTGCCTGTTCTTCATATAAATAACTTGGTCCTTCGAGATCTCCATAGTCTGCAATTCTCTGTTTCATGCCTCACATACTTCTGTGATTTTCATAAGCTGGGGGGTGCTCAGAAAGGGCAAAAGGAAGTTGGCTTTTGGTAACAAAATCACATTAAACCCTAAAACATATGCTCCCTACCTAGTGAAGGAAATAAAAAAGGAGATAGTACAACTGCTGCCTTCAATAAACTGGTAATTTAAAAGAACTAGTAATTGTAGTAATACTTAAACATCCCATGTTTCATAAAAATGAATAATTTATTTTAATACACTTGGAACTCATGACTCCTACATTGTTCCCATAGTCTTTATACAGCACCTCATGCCTATGTGTTCTGTATCCCTCTCCCTTCCCCTGGTCCCTGGCCTTCCCCTTGCCTAAACTGGCATCCTAATTAGCTCCACCTTGAGCTGAGCTCAGTCTCTGACAGTTTCTTAGACCATCACTTGCATGACCAGGAAGTATGTTAACTGGCTTAGCCCCACCTTGTAGTGGGCTTATGTTAACTATGTGTCCAGAGTCTAGGGACATGCTAAGCACCAGGTAACCTGAGTCATCTTCTTAACCTTCTCCTCCAAGTTCTCAGTCCAATGACTTGCCTTCTAGGCCACTTTCCTTTCAAGTCTATGGCACTTCCCTGAACCTCATCTATCTTAGTAGGGCGTGGATTTCTGTTTGTCTCTTGCCAGTCACCCTCTGTTTCTGTTATCTGCTGCTGCATAACCAATTTCCCCAAAATGCAGCGGTTTCAGACAACTGTGGTTTCTTTACTCATATGTCTGTTACCTTGGTGGCCCCTGACACCTCTCTCTCTCTCTCAACCCAGGTTCATTTTTCAGGGCCTAGCCACAGCATTGTGGATTGAGTTTCTCATATGTAAAGGTCTTAGGGAAGGTGCATTTCTTACATGGTTCTTGGTTTCTCAGAGAATGTTCCAAGAGATAGAAGTGGAAGTTGCTAGTCCCATAGGGCTGGGCTCAGAAACTGGCTCATCATTTCTGGCAAATTCTAATGGTCAAAGAAGTCACACAGTCATCTCCAGTTTCAAGGGGGAGGACTTAGAGACCCCATCTCTCAGTGCGAGGATTGTCAGAGAGCTTTAGGCCATCTCTAATCTACCATTACCACTTTCCCTAAAGATCCTGGAACTTCAGCCACTAGAATGCATCCTGCTGTAGTTGACCAAAACATTAGGAACAACTTGTGCCTAACTCCATTTGTGCTCATGCTGCATCTACCCAGATTATATGCCAATGCCAATGATTGTCTTGACCTTTCTCATGAGCTTGCACCTTGCTGGGCACTGTGCTTGGGCTGCCCAAATGCCCTTTATGGAATCTGTGTAGCTAGCTGTAGTAGTCATGGTACTCCAAAGGAAAAAAACCCAATGGGGTACGTGCATGTATATGTACATGTATATTATTATTATTATTATTATCTGGCTCACATGATTATGAAAGCAGTTAAGTCTCAAAATCTGCATGGTGAGCCAGCAAGCTATAAATCTAGGAGAGCTGATGGGCTAGCTCCTGACTGAGTCTGAAGAACTGAAAAGCAATGCAGCACATGGTGTCTTTCCTGTCTAGAGGCCAGCAGGCTTGAGATGCAAGAAGAGCTGATATTTTTGTTCAAGTCCAAAGGCAGGAAAAAAGCTAATGTCCCTGTTCAAAGACATTCTGACAGAAGGAATTCTCTCTTACTCAGGGTCAATCTTTTTGTTCTACTCAAGTCATCAACTGATTGTCTGAAACCCATCCACATCAGGAAGGGCAATCTGCCTTATTCACTCTAGCCAGTTAAATGTTCATCTTATCCAAAAATTCCCTTACAGAAATACCCAGAATTATGTTTCACCAAATATCTGGGCACTCTGTGGTCAAGTCAAATTGACATTTAAAATTAGCCATTATACCAGCTCAGATTTTCCAGCCCAGAACAGTTTGAAGAACCTTTGCTTCACTCTCTCTTGTGACAAAACCTGCCCCGTGACAACAAGAGCTGCTGTGTCTGAGTTTTAAGAGAGCCATTTCCTCAAAATGTATCACTCTTTCCAATAAAGGTGCCATTGCTATGTGGCTTGCAATTTGTTTATGAGGACAATTACTTAATTGTCAAACCAGGTGCATATCAAGTAACAGAAGCACAGAAGTCTCTGTGTGGGCATATACACAGATGTATATGCCCACACTGTGCAGGGGACTACTGAAGTATCTCAGGAAGAAGAACTAAGAGATATCAATTATCACAAAATGCTAATATCTGGCTAGTGCTTTACAATGTACAAACAACTTCCATATACCTCAACTCCTGCAGTCCTTGTGCTCCTTACAGCTGGTATTATTATTCCTCTTTGGAAAAAATATTATTATTATTTGATTTATTTTTGAGATGGAGTCTCACTCCTTCATCCAGGCTGGAGTGCAGTGGCATGCACGCACCCGGCCACCCCAGCGTTGACCGGCTGGGCTTCGGCGCTTCTTCCGCTTTAGCTTTCCAAGTAGCTGGAACTACAGACGCACGCTGCCATGCCCAGCTATTTTTTATTTTATTGTAGAGATGAGGTCTCACCAAGTTGCCCAGGCTGGTCTCAAACACATGGACTCAGGCAATCCACTCGCCTCAGCCTCCCAAAATGCTGGGATTATAGGCTGATAATATTATTAATAATAAAAACAACACAGTACTATATGATTGACCTGAATGGTCTCCTTTATTTTCACAACTATTATTCATTTGTCCCACAAATATCTGTTGCGTGTTGGGTGTGGAGATAAATTGATAACAGAAAACAGATGTGTCTATTTTCATGGAGCATGTGGTTTTTATAGGAGGTTAATTAAATAATCTTGCAAATCAATATAAGTTTATAACTGTGCCCTGGACATGCAGAACATAGTGGCATAAAAGGGATAGTAGACCTTGTCTCTGAGGAGGTGACTACTTAATTGATCCCGGAAGAAAGGACTTTTACCAGGTAAGGGATGGGAGAGGAGTCCTGTGTTCCAGGTAGAGGGAATAGCTTTTGCAAGAGCCTGTGGAAAGAGAGGGTGCTTTCAAGGACTGAAAAAGGCCAGTGTGCCTGGAACCCAAGCCCAACGGGGTAGGCTCGGTTATTTGTACTCATTCATTTCATAGACGAGGAAAAAGAAGAGCAGGTCTCTGGTCTTCACATACCTGGTAAGATAGCCTGGCAGTGGCTAAGCCAGGCCTTGCACACAGTTCTTCCCATTCTTTGGTTTCTGTTCATTCGTGTATGTCTTGCTGTTTGAGACAGGTCAGTTTCAGCATTGTTTTCAAAGAGGATAAAAATGTAGCATGGCCAGGGTGGGAATAATGCATCCAGGCAAGGATGTTTAAGGAAGTCTGAAGGAGTTGCAGAGCTGGGAATGTTTAGTAAGAGAGCTCAGCTTCCATGGAGAAGCTTGAAGAAGGGCTAGCTAAGATCGAAACAACCAAAAATAAAGGAGGTGGGGGGACAGGTGTATTCTATGATTAGAATTCTGGATTTGAAACAACTGTGGGTTAATCAGTCAATTAATCCAATCATCGCAGAAGGTAAATCTAGTGTTTCAGCAATCTAATCTGTCACACTTTTCCTCCCTAGTGATCTTTGGAAATGAGGTCAATGTTCATCTGAATAAAGCAGTTTCACTCTTATCATCTCTGGAAGTTAGGGTTGAGTGGACTCCATGACTTCTCAAATTCCTAGTGACTCATAGAGCAGTAGGTCTCCTCAGCATGTGGTGAAATACAGTGCTGGGCAGAGCGAGACTAAACTCCAAGACTCTTTGCCTCCCAGATGGAGGAGAAAGTTTGCACACAAAAATGTTCCAGAAGTCACTACAGGCTAAAGAAAGACCAAACTGGTCAAGAGATAATACTAGTGTGCATGTGAAAAATGCTGATATTTTAAGGGGAAAGACAAACCTCAGGGAATTAATATATTTGGAAGTTTTCTTTTAGGTTTTTGTTATAAAACTGCTCTCAGCAGACACAAGTCCCAGGTCCTGCGTGTAGGGAGACAAGTTGTGCCCCTAGCAGAAAGCCTGAAATGTCAAAGCAGATACTCAGGCCACTTTTGTAAGAAGAACATTGAATACATGAGTGAGAACAGTCTTACTGATGCTATAATTTGGACTGAAGACTTAGCTCAGAGCATCAGAACAATGATGTGTGCCCAATATAGAAGAGAATCAAGCATTTCCAGGAGTGGTGTCTGGGGAATGGCATCTAAAAAAGGATATAGGTGGCTTCCTGCAGAGTCACTGACTTTTGCTGAGTGTTAGACCTATTAGGTCTACAGAGAAACTGACCTCCATTCTCTAGGTACTTACAGATTTAGGAAATGAGAAGAACTAACAAGAGGGATAATGATCCTAAAACAGTTCTGGTTAAAATGAAATTTTTCAGACCCAATTCCAGTTCCACTGTAATGTGAGTCCCTGGAAACGAGAGGGCCAGAGAATATGAATTCTTAATGTATTTCCCCGAGACCAGTAAAGGATCCAGGCAGTGAACGGGTTAAGAATTAAATGAAAACTGCCCACATCTGACAGCAATTATGTGAGTCACCCTGAATGAGAACCACCCAGTAAAACCCCGTCAATCCACAGAACTGATTGAGGTTATAACAAATTGTTGTTTTAATCAAGTAAGTTTGGAATAGTTTATTGTGCAGGAATAGAGAACTGAAACCCACTCTCAAAGTCCAAAAAAGCTCTTCCTGATTAGCAGTCAGTTCTTTTAAGTTTCTGAGGACCCAGGTGACTTCTGTGACTTCACCGTTTTCAGTACATTGTTTCCAGGATCACTGTGGAAAAGAAATAACATGAAGGATGATGAATGGGAGGTCTGGATGGAAATGGGGTCTAGCACTTTCCCTCACATTGCACTGGCCAGAACTCATTCACTTGGTTAAGCCTAACTGCAAGGAAGGCTGGGAAACGTAGTCTAGCTGTGGGCTTAATGAACAGCTCGTCAGTCTCATGAATTAGTGTTCCTCCTAAGCCTCTTTCTCATTGGGTGTGGGGTAAAAACAACTAAACTAGACAAATATCAATATGTCCGTGTTTTCTGGTTCAAACAGTCCTTTTGTATTGTGTTCCCTCTCCTTTCTCTCATTCGTTCTCCACCAATATGGTATCTAAGTGTTTGTGGCTAGGGAACAGGTAACCTTGTGGCTTGCAGATAAGGGTGCCTCAGATCAGGGAGATGTCTCATTTTGCATTTGATTCTCTGATCCTTGTTACCTGGATGGGGTCTGATCCCACTTGGTATTTATGGATGTCACATTCTTAACCTCAGTTGAGGTTGCTGGTGTGGTCTGTCTTTGTCTTTAGCAGCCTCTTGGGTACAACCCTAGGTCCTTGACAGTTCAATGACCTTTTCCACATACACAATTATTCATGATATATGTAAGCATACATTTGTGTATACAAGGAAAATGTGTATAAAGCAATGTCCCCAATAGTTTAGAATGTCTTCCCTTTAGAGAAGGGAAGACTTTTATATGTTTCATACATATCTTTTTTTTTTTTGGTGAGTTGGAGTATCACTCTGTCGCCCAGACTGGAGTGCAGTGGCACGCGCCCAGCCACTGCAGCCTCGACCTGCTGGGCTCCGGCGATCCTTCCGCCTCAGCCTTCCAAGTAGTTGGAACTACAGGTGAGCACTACCTCGCCTGGCTAACTTTTTGATTTATTGTAGAGATGAAGTCTCGCAAGTTGTCTAGGTGGGTCTCGAACCCGCGGGCTCAGGCAATCCACTCACCTCAGCCTCCCAAAGCATGGGATTATAGGCTGAGCCACCGAGCCTGGCTCATATCTTTTTTTTTTTTTTTTTTTAAAGCAATTCACATCTGAGTTATCACTTTTGGGATGTCTGTGTCCCCTCAATGAGGAACACAATAGAACTTCTATCTCAACCCACCACCAGCATTCTGCTTATAGGCTTTGGAGAGTATGGAGCCCTTTGACTTAGATCCATTAGCTTGAGCATGATACAGAAAGAGTAATGGCAGCCCAGTTTTGCCTAGAAGAAAACTAAGTGCAAGGATAAGCCACTAGACATTAATGCTTCTCCCTCAAGCAGCCAGCATGGCCAAGTCACAGAGGGCAATATCTCCTTTTCTATGGATACTATCACACTACTTGGCACTATGCTATGTAATATTTGAATACAAATATATTCTTATTGAGACTGGGTGTTAAATTTTTTTGAAACCTCTGACAAAGTACAGAAGACATACTTAGAGAAGAGTATATATTTAATTAACCCAAACAACTTAAAACCTGTAATATGGCTAACATTTAAAAGAGGGACTTAGAGACAGCATAAACATGTTAAATGCAACTACCATTGAGATAAGACAATCGATACATTCTAAGATAGATAAATCAAGAACTATAAGTATTTAATTTACAGTTAAAATGTTAAGTTGAAGTTAAAATGTTAAGTACTAAAGAAAAAGCAAACACAAAAGGAACAACAGCAACACTCTGGGGCATGAATGTTGGAATGGAAGGCAAGAGAAAAAGAGACTTAAATTTCCATTTCAGAATTCCTCTGCATTATATGTAAGTAAATTTTAACGCTCAGATACAAACAACACCAATATTGAATCTTAAAACTAGAAATACCAATAATGAATCTTAAAATAAAACAAAACAAGAACATCTTCATCAGTAAGAAAATGCTTAGGTAACATACAACATTCATTAAATTTAAATTCATATAGATCCTAAGGGAAAAGTGAAATAAATCTATAGATTTTGACATAATGGAAGGATATCCATGATGTAGTATTAGTTGACAGGAGTGATTTTTAGAGCAATATAGGTAGAATGCAATTCACATCTTAGTTATCATTCATTATGTTAATGAGTTATAGTTATAACTTGCAATGTGAGTTTGCATTATGGCACTCTGTCTCACCAGCTGTGTAATATAAGGGAAGCCATGCTACTCTTTGCATCTCAGTTTCACCATATTTACACTAAAGAACTCCCACCCATTGCACAGTGGTGTCATGGAGATGAAACGCATGAATGTGCCGGGTGCAGCGCCTCACATCTGTAATCCCAGAACTTTGGGAAGCCAAGGAGAAAGGATTGCCTTGGCGCAGGGGTTCAAGACCCGCCTGGACAACTTGACAAGACCTCGTTTCTACACAAAATCAAAAACTTAGTCCAGCACGGTGGCACATGCCTTTGGTCCCAGCTACTTGGAGGTCTGATGCAGAAGGATCACCTGAGCTCAGCAAGTCAAGGCTGCAGTGGCTGTGAGTGTAGGTGGGTAACAGAGTGAGAGTCTGATAAAAAAAGAAAGGAAGGAAAGAAGGAAGATAGGGAGGGAGGGAGGGAAGGAGGAAGGGAAAGGAAGGGGAGAAGAGAGAGAGAGAGAAAGATAGAAATAGAAAGAAAAAAGAAAGAAAGAAAGAAGGAAAGAAAGAAAGAAAGAAAGAAAGAAAGAAAGAAAGAAAGAAAGAAAGAAAGAAAGAAAGAAAGAAAGAAAGAAATGCACGAATGTATCCTCAGTTTGTGGGGATTCTATACCAAAGGATTCTATCCCTTTTTCTCCCTTCAGGAGAATGACAGGTTGGGTGACTCAGGAAGAGCGGTGAGTGGAGGGTAGAGGGTGGAGGAATGATTCAGACAAACAGTGTTTAAAAACAGCACTCAAATGCAAAGTACAAAGCCAACTCTAGCTCCCAGATAACAACCTTCCCCTCTCCCACAATTTTCTTCCCACACTCATCCCCACCCTTTCTCTCCTAGATGCCTCTTAAAGTTTATGTTAACCCAGCTTTATCTGTATAAATGTTCAGAGGTTATTAAAATGTTCCAAGATATAAATAGCCTCTTTTTTCCTGCTCCCCTAAATCACTACTCTACTTAATGGTGAGTGGCTGACCCATTGAACCCTGAAGAGTAGAGACCCTTTTGTAATTTTTTTCTCCAGGGCTTAAAATAATGCCTGACGCATGATAGTTACTTAGTAATGGATACCGGATGACTCCAGAAAAACCTCTCTTGGTTCTTTCCATATTATTCCCATTGCTCCAATGCTAGATCATAGATAATTAAGACAAAAAGCACTTAGAGGAAGTAATGCATGTAAAAGATCTGAGCTGTATTTGGATATGAATACAAATGCACCCCCAACTGACCAAAGTTCACAATGCGATATTAGTTTAGTGGAAGAAGGAAAATGAAGTACTTTCAGTCACTGAACTTTTCTCTAAGTATTGGCTATTTTAAGCCAAACTAGTCCTAGGACTCTAGGATTCGGTTTTTGGTAGCTGTGCTGAGTGTTCTTTGTTAGTCTTACCTCGGTAGAAAACAGATTGAGAGGATGGCATTGAATTGGGACCCAGCCATCTCCATAACCTACTTCAATATCTGCACAGAGAGCAAAGTCAGGCCATTTTACACATTTTCTTGCCATGAGAATTCCATCCCCACCCTTAATCCGAATCCTAGGTGGGCTGTTCAGGACCACATCGATGATGCTTTCTGCTAGTGCTAGACATAAACTTAAGGAGTGCACCACGGGAAGCAGGCTGGAAGCTTCTTCCTGGAACAGCTTCAGATTCTTTGTGCTCCGAATTTCACCAGTTCACTGTAGAGGAAAGTAAAGCCTCAAGGAGATGCAGCCCTCCCCCAACCGCCCAAGCCTCCCAAGGAGACACAGCCCTCTCCCAGCCCGTCACTCTCAGTACTCCTCCTCTTTGTAGATTCCAAGAGAGAAAGGCAGGGCAGGGAGAGTAGCAAAGAGCAAACAGAGGCTCTCAGCTTGTTAGCTGGGCTCTGGCAGGCCTCTTGGACTACAGTGGCTAGAGAAATGGGAGAGGCGAGGGAACAACCTGGTATCCCGCTTTTAAATTCAGAGTCCTTCAGGAGAACTCCAGAACAAATTCCTGTTGTCTCTAATTTTTCCTTGCTAATTTTTCCTCATTTTTTCCCTCTAATTTTTCCTCCCTGATTCTGGAATTGCTTGACTTGGCTTTGTTGACAGGATAATAATTACAGTCATTTTCATTAATTGCTCCCTATTTGAGCCTAATTGCCACAGAGTACAATAAAAGTTATGCACATCATTCAATGTAGCATATTAACTTCAGATTTTATTCCATTATAACATTAGATTTGGTTTAGTTTTACATAGTATTGCTCACGTGACTGGGTTATTTGCACCTTTTTTAAAAATAGGAAAAATAATCTATTTCAAGAAACCAAATCAGTATAGCCAAGGAAGGGAGCTCTGGGAGGGATGGGAACCAAGAATAGGAAGATTGGACAGGCGCAGTGGCTCCCGAGCACTTTGGGAGCCAAGGTTAGAGGATTGCTTGAGCTCAGGAGTTTGAGACTAGCCTGGGCAACACAGCGAGACCTCATCTCTACAAAATAAATAAAATTCTGGGCATGGTGGCACATGCCTGTAGTTCCAGCTGATCGGGAGGCTAAAGTGGAAGGATCACTTGAGTCCAGGAGACCCGGGCTGCCGTGAGTTGTGATCATGCCACTGCACTCCAGCCTGGGCAATTGATAGTGAGACCCCAACTCCTCCAAGTAGCTAGCCTAGACTGCCGGCTCTTTTAGGCCTGATTCCAAGTTTCCAGGAGGAGGAATTCAGCTAACCCAGCTTGAATGACTATTGCTGGGTCAATCGGATGTGCCCCATTGATGGGGTGAAGTAGTTCAAGAAGAGCTTCAGGAACTCCCAACCCATAGGTGGGGGAGAGCGGGTCGGGGAGGGTGCAGAAGAGGAGCACTCCACTTGGTTAAGCCTTTCTGTAAAGAGAGGTTAAAATGCACAGACCCTGTGTCTTGGGGTGGTGGTGTGTGTTGCAAGGGACGATATTCACAGAGCATTTTCTACAGTCCTGGCACATAGAAAGAACTGAATATATTTACCACTGTTGTTACGATCACCTCTTTGGGTCCTTATGTAGTTTTTTTGTTTTTGAAGCTTTGGGGGCAGGTATTACTTGAAAATCTATAAAATCCGCCGAAAGATTTAAACGAGAAGAATCTAAGAATCTCAGGGAAATCATCTCAAAAAGTTTTATTTATTTTGTTTCTCAGATCCCTGAACATCAGTTAAAGCACTTTCATATGTTAGATCCTATCCATGCTGGAGAGCTTTGAAACCCGGTATGCAAGGCTTCACTAATCCAGGAGGGGGCAGGCTTCCCAAACGTAAATGCTTTGTGCTACTGAGCCATTGCTTCAGGAGAAACCCAGGCTAGTCAGTGAGAGCCAACTGTGGTATACAATCTGTTGGCTTCCAGAAACCCAGTATTACCTTCAAAAAATGTAAGGAATGAAAAGCAGCAAAACCTTTTTAAGGCCTAGAAGAATTTCTGGCTGTGTGACTACAATGGCTCCTTGTCACCCGCCACAAGCTTATGAACAAGCAAAAGAAATTTCCTGTGTCCCAACCACGCTTAGCTTTGCCTTTGTTTCTGGTCCTCTGACCACTTTCTCCTTGTGTCTTCCTTCTTCTTTGTCCCCCTTCTCCTATGAAAACCTTTTTGCGGGGAAAAATAACTGTGCCTTAATTTTTATTATTATTATTATTATTTTTTGAGACAGCTTTCCCTTTGTCACCCAGAATGGACAGCAGTGGCGTGATTCTGGCTCAATACAGGACCTATTGAGCTCAAGTAATCCTCAACTTCCCAAGTAGTTGGGACTATAGGTGAGGGCCACAACGCCTGGCAAATTTTTTGAGTTTTTATAGAGACAAGATCTAGCTATTTTATCCAGGCTGGTCTCGAACTCCTGGGCTCAAGCAACCATGATTTAAATTTTAAAGAAATAAGAATCCTAGGGATTTTAGTTCACTGCAAACACTATCAAGAGTGTGATAGTGGCCGGGCTCGGTGGCTCAGCCTGTAATCCCAGCGCTTTGGAGGCCGAAGTGAGTGGACTGCCTGAGCCCCAGGGTTCGAGACCCGCCAAGGCAACTTGGCGAGACCTCGTCTCTACAATAAATCAAAGATTAGCCGGGCGTGGTAGCGCGCGTGTAATTCTGGCTACCCGCAAGGCTGAGGCGGAAGGATCGCCGGAGCCCGGCAGGTCGAGGCTGCAGTGGCTGGAAACGGCCATTGCACTCCAGTCTGGGTGATGGAGTGAAAAACTCAAAAAAAAAAAAAAGAGTGCAATCATCACTAAAAATGGAATTTGCATGTTTAGATGCCCTACCAGGACTTATATTCAGAAAGGTACACTGAAGGCAAATAGGCCTGGGTTTAAATCCTGGCTTTGTTTACATACACATTACTAACTCTGTGACCAGTTCCTTGGGTAAGTTGGTAAGCCTCTTTCTCCTCAGTTGTGTAAGGCGGATAATAATACAGCCTATCCCAGGGTTTCATTAGGATTAAAAAACATAATGCATGTACAGTGCACAGTGGTTGGCACATAAGACATATTCAATAGTAATTGCTATTATATAAAAGTTTTATTTCCATGATATCACATTAATAAATTACTAATTAATATTACGTTATTTTAATATTTTTATTATGGTCCCATTTTATCCCATATGTTAGATTTTTTTTTTTTTTGAGTTGGAGTCTCACTCTGTCGCCCAGACTGGAGTGCAGTGGCATGCTCCTGGCCACCGCAGCCTTCACCTGCTGGGTTCCATGATCCTTTCACCTCAGCCTTCCAAGTAACTGGAACTATAGGGGTGCGCTACCACGCCCAGCTAATTTTTTATTTATTGTAGAGATGAGGTCTCGCCAAGTTCCCTGAGCGGGTCTCAAACTGTAGGCTGAGGCAATTCACTCACCTTGGCCTCCCAAAGTGCTGGGATTATAGGCTGAGCCACTGAGCCCAGCCGATAATTTTTGGGATGTTACCTTTATGTCTGAACTGGAGGCACATAGTATATATATTTTTTATTTTTTGAGTTAGTGTCTCACTCTGTTACCCAGACTGGAGTGCAGTGGCACCATCATGGCTATTCCACCCTCAACCTCCTAGGCTCAGACGATTCTTCCACCTCAGCCTTCCAGGTAGCTGGTACTACAGGTGAATGCCATCATGCTTGGTTAATTTTTTTATTTATTGTAGAGACAAGGCCTCACCATGTCGCCCAGGCTGGTCTTGAACCCCTGGGCTCAAGCAATTCTCTTGCCTCAGCCTTCCAAAGTGCTGGGATTACAGGCATGAGCCTCCACACCTGGCCAGAGGGGGTATGTGTGTGTGTGTGTGTGTGTGTATGTGTGTGTGTGTGTGTGTGTGTGTGTGTGGTATTTTTTTTTTTTAGTTTTTAATTTTAAAGATTTGTGGGGTACAATTCAGGGTTAGGTATACAAATGTCCATTATGCAGGACCCCTTGTTGATGAAGTGTGCTCCCCCTCCCCTGGCAGTTTCCCTCAACTGCCAATCCAAAGGGTATATTTTAAATGGAACATTAGAGAAAACACAAGAGAAAATGACCAGGAAAGTGAAGTTTCTGAAAGCTATTATACAAAAATTATTTTAGAGTTAGGGCCATTGAAAGTGAAGAGTACAAGATTAAGAGCATAAGAGGATATATCTTCAAATGTGTGCTTGGCTGAAGGGAATCCTGAGAGCCTGGACAAGAGCCTAATCCTCTAGAACAAGTAGGTTTTGCATTTGTTTGTCAGTTGTCCAAAGGGAATTGCTGACTCCATCTTGGTTTATGTTTATTTCTCAGTTTGGAGGTTCTTGGAACCAATGGAATGACAGCTCCATGGTTACAAATTCTCAAGGGAAACTTTTCTCCAAGAGCCCTTACTGCCTCCCTGAGCATTCTGGGTGCATTTCCTGATTTTCTCTTTCACGGACTTTCCGCAGGGTCACAATTCCAACATCCAGCATCCTGCCTCTCCTCCAAGCCTCACATCCTGCCCTGTTCTGAGTTTGCTCGCTCTTTCTTTCCTTCTTTTTTTCTTTCCTTCTTTTCTTCCTTCCTTCCTTCCTTCCTTCCTTCCTTCCTTCCTTCCTTCCTTCCTTCCTTCCTTCCTTCCCTTCCTCTCTCTCTCTCTCTCTCTGTCTCATTTGCTGGGATTCAAGGGGTATATGTACAGGTTTGTTACATGGCTATATTGTGTGATGGTGAGTTTTGGGCTTCTATTAAACTCATCATCCAAATGAAGTACATGATACCCAATTGGCACTTTTTCAACCCTTGAGCTCCTCCATTCCTCCCTGAGCATTCTAACCAAACCTCTAGGTCAGATGTCCCCAGTACTTGGGCCATGGACTGACACTGGTCCATGTCCTGTCAGGAACTGGACTGCACAGCCTAAAGCAAATGAACAAAGCTTTGTCTGTACTTACAGCCGCTCCCCATTGCTCACATTACCACCTGAGCACCTGTCAGATCTGCGGTGGCATTAGATTCTCATAGGAGCATGAACCCATAGGTTGTGTGTGCCTTATGAGAATCTAATGTCTGATGATCTGAGATGGAGCTGAGGCAGTGATGCTAGCGCTGGAGAGTGGCTGCAAGTACAGATTAACATTAGCAGAGAGGCTCTACTGCACAGAGATCATAATAAACCAATTGCTTGCAGGCTCATATCAAAACCCTATCAGTGAGTGGCAAGTGAGTTGACATATTTCAATTGTACGACTGCATCTGGTGGCAGGCATTAAGTCAGAATTCAACACTTATTTTAGTCCCCATGTGGCCCACCCATTATTTTATTTACCACTTTCTTCCATGCCTGTTTTTTTGTTAAATGATAAGTTGTGTACTTATTTCATTATATATCACAATGAAATAATAATAAAAGTAAAGTACACAATAAATGTTATGTACTTGAATCATTGCAAAACCACCACCACTCCCCACCCCCAGATGAAAAAAAATTGTCTTTCACGAAACCAGTCTCTGATGCCAAAAACATTGAGGACCACTGCTCTAGGTGACTAAGCCTGACAACTCTCACCTGAGTGACTGCAGCATCCATACATGCACTCACTGCTGGAATTTTTCTTTCCCTTTTCATTTCTGATCCTAGGGATGTGCTTTCTTCTAGCATTCAGCCATGTTTTAAAGGAGATTTGTTTTATTGAATCCAAATTTTCTGATTATTTGGGAGTCAGATGTCTCTCAGGTTGTCTAGTTTACCCAGAGACAAAAGTTGGTTTAAAAATAATTAAATTATAAATGTAGGGCCAAGCACAGTGGCACATACCTATAGCCCCAGCACTTTGGGAGGCCAAGGCAAGAAGATTGCTTAAGTCCAGGAGTTCAAGACCAACCTGGGCGACATAATTAGATCTTGTCCCTACAAAAAAAAAATTTTTTTTAATAGCCAGGCATGGTGGCGTGCACCTGTAGTCCCAGTTACTTGGTAGGCTGAGACAGAAGGATCACCTGAGCCGAGGAAGTTGAGGCTGCCGTGAGTTGTGATTGTGCCCCTGCACTCCAACCTGGGGGACAGAGTGAGACCACAACTCAAAATAATTAATTAATTAAAATCTAATCATCACTTTTAGAGGGAACTTGGAAGTTCCTGAGAGGCAGATTTAAGCTCTCTATTAAAGGAAGCTGCTGAGGAGAGCTGTGGAAAAGAGGAAGAAGTTGTCGTCTGGAGTGATAAGATCCCTGCAGTGTAGGCATGGTTGGCTCTATGTTGCCGTCAAGAGAGTCTTGCCGGGCTCCGTGGCTCAGCCTGTAATCCCACGCCTTTGGGAGACTGAGGTGAGTGGATTGCCTGAGCCCGGGTATGAGACCCGCCTGGGCAGCAAGACCTCATCTCTACAATAAAAATCAAAAAATCAGCCGGGCGTGGTAGCACATGCCTGTAATTCCGGCTACTCAGAAGGCTGAGGCGGAAGGATCGCTGGAGCCCAGCAGGTCGAGGCTGGTGGCCGGGAGCGGCCACTGCACTCCAGTCTGGGCGACCAAGTGAGACTCCAACTCAAAAAAAAAAAAGAGAGAGTCTCACATTAGATAATTCTGAGGCTGAAAGGAATGTGTGACCTGCCCCACAGTATCTGTATTTAAGACTTAATAGTGAGACATGGGGAAAGCAAGCAAATATTTAGAAGGGCCTTTTTCTGAAAACTCCCCACATAAGGGATTATGAACCGCCTACAAGGAAGGCTGGTCCACAGGCTTTAATCAAATTCTCTGTATTTGTGGGTCAGGAATGAACCAAGGGTACCAGGGTTGTTGCTGAGATCAACAGCATATATTGGCTGGAAGATAATAACACTCCAAACCTTGCTTCCCCTTCCTTTAAATTCTGGTCAGGATGCTCATAATAGTGTTTCTAACTCTGTAATATTTTTCAGTTTAGAAAAGTTTCTCTTGCACAAATATTTTCTTAGTCACAAGAGAACTGTGAAATAGAGGACACTTGGATAAATTGTCCCATAGCAATTTATCCAAGGACTCACAAGAGTAAGTGGACAAGACAGAACTTGACTTTCTGTCTTCAGGCAAGAGCATGTGACACCAATTCTTTCATGTGAATTGCACCCATTCTCAAGTCTCCGATATGTCAGTAAACTCAGTAAGCTAACTTCCTTGGCTGTCTCTTTTGGAGGCTGTTGATCTCTAATAAGAGTCTTTGCTCTTACTTGGCTTATGTTCTAAATATATCTTGAGAAGAAGGTTAGTGAAAAGAATCTGATGACTCTTCATTCCATTTGATGACTCAAATCCTAGGTCTTTGGTACTATGTTACCAGTCAGTTATACTTGAATCACTGCACTAACTCAGAACAAGCATATTATGGAACATAGTAGCTACCAGAGACAAACTGAGGCTTGGGCCCATTCTTTCAGATTCTGTTATCAATGTTAGTAACAAATGTTAATGCAACCAGTTAGACTGGAATAGCAGTCAATACAATGGGTCAAAAGTCTTTAGGTCCTTTCCAGACAGGTTTCTTAAGCAGCATTCAATAGAAATGTAAATTCATTTCCATCCTCTTTTCTACTCCAATCTCAGGGAGCTTTGCCCATTCATTGTAGAGGATGGAGTGCTATGTGAGGACATAAGGAGTTGCCCCAGTCATCTGCCACTGTCTTACTGTTGCCTAAGACAGTAGAATAGAAAGTGGGGGCTCCACACTGTAATACGATGTTTTGAACTCATTTCTTCCTTGCTGTCTTCACAAAAAGGCTCTACAAGCCATGGTATCACCAACCTTGAGCACAGACTGGCTCCTGGAAACATTCGCCAAAGACACTACATCAGGCTGTTTTTACCAGTTGATCACATTTATTTTTGTCACAAACATTATTACATACTTTCCCTTAAACCCCACAGAAAAATGTAAAAATAATCAGAAATAATTAGAGGGAGCACAAAAAAAGAAGCAGTTCTGGTTAACAACAACAACAACAACAACAACAACAAAAGTCGACAAGTTTTGTCAATAGTCCTTTCATTTTTCCAGCCTTGGTCATGCAAGTGTGCTGATGTTAGGAAGTGCTAAACATTACTGATGTCGTTGGAAAGCTCATTACGTAGTAAAGCAAATGCAAGATAGGATATACTTATTGTAGGCAGTAAAGAGACTTGTTACAAACTTCATGACTTTGGAAGCAGTCGTGTGATAAATATGTGAATTCCAAGATCTCAGTCATTTCCTCCCAGTGGAAAGTTATCAGAGACAAACAGAAAATCGATAAGATTATGGTGTCACAGAGTATAGTGTGTAAATATTGTAGAAATGACTTTCAAAAGTGTGATAAGAATGGCCCTATCACACATAATTCAACTGAAAAGTCAACTAAAACAGTAAAACTCCAGTTGCTCCCTGGAGGGTCAGAAGTTCTATATCAATGAAAGGAGCTGGATGTATACAGTATGAACTCAGCCAGCACCTGAGTAGCTCATCTATGCAACCTTGCCAACTCAACAAGTTGCCAAAGACTGCCTACTCACTGCTCTGATTCCAAGTATAATTGTGAACTTTGCCTTTGAAGCCCCCAGATTCCCGGTTCATCGCTCTTCTCAAAAGAAATCTTTCCACTCCCACGCGGACACTTCTCAGCTCTCAAAAAAAGACAAGAAAGCAAATTTCCATTTAAGTGTGAGACTGGTAATAGTTTAACACACACCTCTTTACTTCTCTTAGGGAAGTTGTAATTTTTTTTTTTTTTTTGAGTTGGAGTCTCACTCCGTCACCCAGACTGGAGTGCAGTGGCTGCTCCCGGCCACCGCAGCCTCGACCTGCTGGGCTCCAGCGATCCTTCCACCTCAGCCTTCCAAGTAACTGGAACTACAGGCACGCGCTACCACACCCGGCTAATTTTTGATTTATTGTAGAGATGAGGTCTCACCAAGTTGCCTAAGTGGGTCTCGAACCCGCAGGCTCAGTAATTCACTCACCTCAGCCTCCCAAGGTGTGGGATTACAGGCTGAGCCACCAAGCCCGGCTCGGGAAGTTGTAATTTAACAGGAATCAAAATTCTCAGTTAAAAATGGAACAGAAGAGTACTCATTTTGTACTATCTTTTGGGGAAGGAAATATAACATTGTATCTACTTATTTATTAAAAAACAATGAAAGAATGACACAAAAATCAAACAAAAATAATGACCCCTGTCCCATACAGGGAGGCAGGAAAAGGAATAGAAAGCACAGGTATGAGAGCAATGCTTTTCTGAATGCACTTTGTCTTGTGGTTTTTACTTTGGAGGAAAGGTATGTACTGAAGCCAGCTTATACCAGTCAGCAAGGGCAGTTGTTAAATTTTTCTGGAACTTTGTGAGTCAATTATGAAATAGCTATTATTAAAAATTAAATTATATAAATTTAATATTGAATAAATTATAACAAAAACAAAGACAATAAATACTCAAAACTCATGTTTTAATTATTTTTACTAGCTGGGAGTTGTGACTCACCTATAATCTCAGCACTTTAGGAGTCTAAGGTGAGAGAATTACTTGAGCCCAGGAGTTGGAGACCAGTCTGGGCAAAACTTGTTTCTAAGAAAAAAAAAAAAAAAAAAAAATATATATATATAACTACATTTTATTATCTGTTTTTGGAATTATTTTCATGTCTTACAGCTATATGATAGACACAGTATATGATGGTGTACTCCTGTGAATCTTCCAAATTCTGCATTCAGTGACATAATATTTATAGATTGCAGTGGGTCATGGTGATAATATTTACACCAAAGAAACTGGCAAAATTAAGTTTCTTATTTATAAATTTTTACCAGCACAATGTTACTTTGGAACCATTAAATTATATAACATTTAACATAATTTAAAAGTTAATATTTCACATATTTTAAATTAAAATTTAAAAGACGTAATTACTAAAAATAAAAAAATAGAATAAACCAGGCTCACGCCTATAATCCCAGTACTTTGGGAGGCTGAGGTGGAATAATTGCTTCAGCCCAGGAGTTGGAGACCAGTCTGACCGATATAATGAAACATATCATACAAATACAAACATATCACCACAAAAAAATTAAAAAATTAGTTAGGTGTGGTGGTTCTTGCTTGTTATCTCAGCTTCTCAGGAGGCTGAGGTAGGAAGATCACTTGAGCCCAACAATTTGAGATTAGTGTGCTATGATCACACCATTGCACTCCAACCTGGATTACAGAAAGAGAGGAAAAAAACTAAAATAAACAAATTTATCAAATGTGTGTTCACCAAATGGGTGGCAGCTATAACAATAAAAGTAAAAATTATTTCAAGTGAAATACGTAGTATCTTGACTGTAAATTCCTACTGGAATATATACTAAAGGGGGAAAAATGCACAGAATTCTTAATCTGCATTAAGCTGTCTTATTACTAGTAGTAATAATTGTATTGTTACTTTAAAACTATCATAAACATTTGCATATATATACACACATACAAATAATTAATTTGTTGTTAGGAACCAAGATTTTCCTCAGTATAAAAGACAAGACATAAGATAGAAAACCAAAAATCTTTAAGTAAAACTCAATAATCTTACATTTAATATTGTTATGAACTTATGATTTATTTTTTCTTTCTGCAAACATTATTTCCAAGCTCTCCACTGAAAGGGCTTAGAAACAATGGCAACCTGGGAGAAATAAGCAGCACTCGTACCCAGATATGGCTTCTAAATACCATTTTCTACTAAAAAGTGTGAGGATTACCTAGATAATTGCATAGTTCATTGCATATCTGGGTCAGGAAATTTACACAATGAGCATGGAATATTGTGTTTTTTCAGAAAACAAGCTACCAAAAACTACTGAGGTCATGTCAAAAGGCATAGAAACCAGTTTGAAGCAGCTCCCTCTGGCCAAAGATAGAATTTTTTACATATAAATAAATAAATATATCAAAACGCATCAAATAAATGAAAGTCTATGAACTCACAATAACTTAAATATTATTATTATTATTATTATTATTTTGAGTTGGCGTCTCACTCTGTCACCCAGACTAGAGTGCAGTGGCTGCTCCTGGCCATCACAACCTCCACCTGCTGGGCTCCAGCGATCCTTTCGCCTCAGCCTTCCAAGTAGCTGGAACTACAAGCATGTGCTACCACGCTCGGCGAATTTTTGATTTATTGTAGAGACGAGGTCTCACCAAGTTGCCCAGGCGGGTCTCAAACCCGCAGTCTCAGGCAATCCATTCACCTCGACCTCCCAAAGTGCTGGGATTACAGGCTGAGCCAATGAGCCCAGCTAAATATTATTTTAAAAAGAAACTCAGTGGGTCCCTTTAGATGCTGCTAATAAAGCAGCTAATTATTCTAAAAACTGGAAAGCATTGGAAGAAGACATTTATTTTGTCTTTTCTCTATAAACTATACCACTGGGTAGTACACTGGATGATGCAAGAAAGACCTTCTTTATAAAATAATCCCAAATAACAAATGCAAAAATAATTAGAGAATTAAATATGATCTTACAGCCCCTAAAATAGAATAGTTGCAGGCTGCATGGAATAGTTAAAACAATACTGAAAAGAAAAATAAAGTGGGGGACACTAAACTCTACCTGATGTACTATAGTAAGACAGTGTGGCACTGGCGTCAAGATAGATCAATGGAATAGACTAGAGAATCCTGAAACAGACTCAAACATAAATGAAAGGTTATGCTGACAAAGTTTAAAATCCATTTCTAGGAGAAAACATAGCCTTTCAACAAATGACTCTGGAAAAACAAAATAACCATGTGCAAAACAAATGAGCTATGATCCACACTTTGTACCCCATACACAAAAATTAACTCAAACTGGATAATAGGCCTAAATATAAAATCTAAAACCATAAAACTTCTAAAAGAAAACATAATATAAAATTTGTATGGCCTTGGGTTAGGCAAAGATTTCTTGTGCACAATGCCAGAAGCACATACTGGGAAAAAATATTTGCAAATCATGGTATCTGATAAATGACTTTTATCAAGAATATCTAAAAACTTTCAAAGTTCAATAATAGGTGAAAAAACAAACAAGTAAAAAAGGGTCATAAGATTTGAAAGGACACTTCACCAAAGAAAATATTTGGATGGCAAATAAGCACAGGAAAATATGCTTAACATCTTTAGTCATTACGGAAATGCAAATTCAGATCACAATGGAATATCACTACACATCTATTAAAACAGCTAAAATGAAAATGACTGACCACACCAAATGTTGAGGAGGATGTGCAGGTACCAAAACTATCACCATTGCATATATATAATGTTAGATAACTTTTACACCTATATCTACTCACAAAATCATCACAACAATCAAGAGAGTGAACATCTCTGTCATTCCCAAAAGTTTACTCATACCTGTTGTAATTCTTCCCTCCCATGGCTTGCTACTGCCACCTTTCCCATGATCCTCAGGCAATCAATGCACCTTTCTTTGTTACTATTGATTGGTTGCATTTTTTAGACCTTTATATAAATGAAATCATATAGAATGTATACTTTATGCCTGGCTTATTTCACTGGGCATACTTTTTTGAGATTCATCTGTGTTGTTGCGTATATGAATAGTTCACTCCTTTTTATTTTTTGTTTTTATTTTTATTTTTTCACTCTTTTTATTGTTGGATAAGATTCCATTTTATGAATATACCACAATTTGGTTACTCATTCACTTGTTGATGGACATTTGAGTTGTTTTCTACCTTTTGGCTATTACAAGGCTATTATGAACATTCAAGAATTTGTATGATACATGCCTTCCTTTTTTTTTTTTAAATAAATACCTAGGTATGACTGCATCATATGGTAGGCGTTTGTTTAATGTTTGGTGAGACTGCTAAGCTGTTTTCAAAACATTCTCAGTGACCTGGTGAGGTAAAGATCGTTACGCCTCTCTTCGAGATGAAAAAACCTGAGTCTCAGAGATGTCATGTTGATTTTCCCAATGTTACTCAGCCAGTAAGTAATAAAACCAAAAATAAACTTAATTCATCCAATTCTATACCTGGAGAAGCTTCCATTAGCTTCCATTAGCCCGTAGACATTTATTTATTTTTATTTTATTTATTTATTTTTTTGAGTTGGAGTCTCACTCAGTCGCCCAGACTGGAGTGCAGTGGCTGCTCCCGGCCAAGGCAGCCTCGCCTGCTGGGCTCCGGCGATCCTTCCGCCTCAGCCTTCCGAGTAGCCGGAATTACAGGTATGTGCTACCATGCCCAGTTGATTTTTTGATTTATTGTAGAGATGAGGTCTCGCTGCCCAGGCGGGTCTCGAACCCGCGGGCTCAGGCAATCCGCTCACCTCAGCTTCCCAAAGGCGCAGGATTACAGGCTGAGCCACCGAGCCCGCTTATTTTATTTTTTATTTGAAAGATGTGGGGTACAATTCAGGATTAGGTGTACAAATGTTCCTTATGCAGGTACCTTTGTTGATGAGATGTGCCCCCTTGCCCCTGGCAGTTTCCTACCACTGCCAATCACTTTCTTAAAGTATTATGATAATTGTTCAAGGTCCACTTATGAGTGAGAACATGTGGTACTCAGTTCTTTGTTTCTGTGATAGATCACTCAGTATTATAGTCTCTAAATCCATCCCATAGACATTTCTAAGAACCTAGTCTTGCCAGGATTGGTACAATGTTACCGGAGAACTAGGAGTTTGAAGTCCTATTGTTAGTACAGTGCTTCACAATTTATTCCATGAAACATTAGTCTTACAAAATGATGTGTGACACAAGGGTTTTATAGTTGAGGAAGTTTGGGAAGACTGTAGTCATTCACCCCTTGAGTAAATATGCCACATTATAATATGAAAGATATGACAAATTCTGTAGTAACAAAATTCATTTATGTTTGTTTAATCAAGTATTCCCCAACCATATTTGAACGTAGAAATTTTTAACCTACAACTTTTAACCAGATGTTATAAACTTTATAATAATAAAAATGTGTTCAAGATGTAATAAAACATAACAAAATTTGAGTTGGGGCTTGCAAGGTCAGGATAACAACACAGTCTCCTTTTACATGGCCCACTTAGGCATCAAGAAAGATACAAGCAGAACCACAAGTCTTGAAAAAGTAAAACTCTTACACAATGGCATCAAATTGAAGCTTCTATATAGATTGCCTAGATATCAGAATAAAATCATTTTATTCTGACATTGAAGCAAAACCTATTGGGGATTGTTAATTTCAAGTTGAGTTATTCCTTGACATTTTGAACTTCACAGGAAGAAAAACAATTTTCATTCTAAACCTTTTCAACATTGATGAACAAAGAAAACCCTGTCCAAATTATAAGTACATCTCTTCTTTTGAGTCCTGTAGATTTTGGGGCCTCATGCAATTAAGTGAAGTGGAAGTAGTTAAGATCAATTTGTTGACCTCTATGGCCTTTTGTCTGCAGGAACCAAATTCTATTAAAAAGCACATGCCTGGACCGATTGATGCTTAGAAACAAGGCACGAAATTTTGATTCAGACTGCCTAGGTTGCCTCTGGAAACTACCAATATCTTATTTATTTATTATTTTTTTGAGTCAGAGTCTTTGTTGCCCAGGCTGGAGTGCAGTGGTGCAATCACAGCCTCGACCTCCTGGGCTCAGCAATCCTACTTCAGCCTCCCAAGTAGATGGGATCACAGGCATCCACCACCTCATCCAGCTAATTTAAAAAAATGTTTGTGGGTACAGGACCTCATCATATATCCTGGGATGGGTTTGAACTCCTGAGCTCTAACAATTCTCCTGCCACGGACTCCCAAAGTACTGACATCACGGATGCGAGTCACCGTGCCTGGCCCCAAATCTTTGAGTGTGATTTTCTTCCCCCTCAGAAGAGGAATGTGCCTCAAATAAAAATGGAGAGGACTGCAAAATCCAGGAAGAATAAGCTTGCCAATTCTTCCTTTTCACTCATACCGTCAATAACTTTACAGAGCACTAAAGAGGTGGGCAGTAGGATTGGAGAAGGCTGCATAGAAACTCTCTGTGAGGGTTATTCTCCAGGGCCCCTGTAGATCCATTCTTTGTCTTCTCCATCCTGCTCTGGGCCTAGGAAAGCTGACCTCCATGGACCCCACCACTCTGGTTCCCTTTCCTTCTGATTTCTGCCTGGGATGAGCCACCAGGAAGCACCCATGAGATACTGAATCTTGCTCCCCCTTCTGCCACTGCTACAACCTCCTTGTTTGGTTGTGCTTGGCTGAGGCTGCCATCCTCTGCCCTCAGCCTCAGCTCCAGCCAGGAGCCTTCCCTTCCCCAGTCCCACAGCTCCACAACTCCTCTCAAGGTGTCTGGCTCAATTCTCCTCCCCTGGTCCCCTCAGGCCTCATGATGGTGAAGGCTGCCCTATGCTGCTAATCCCAGGGCACTTTATCCTCTTTTTTCACCTCTCTCTTTTTTTTGTTTGTATGTTTCTTTGAGTTGGGGTTTCACACTGCCACCCAGGCTGGAGTGCAGTGACATGATCACAGCTCACCACAGTCTTGACCTCCCGACTCAGGCGATCCTTCCACCTCAGTCTGCCGAGTGGCTTAGATTACAGGCACGCACCACCACATTCAGTTACTTTTTTGAAATTTTTGTAGAGACGAGGTTGCTCTATGTTGCCCAGGCTGGTCTCAAACTCCTGGGCTCAAGCGATCCTCCTGCCTTGACCTCCCGTAGTGCTGGGATTAAAGGTGTGAACCACCCTCCCAGTCCTTGTTTTCCTCTTGACTCTGCCTCCACCTCTGAAAATAGTCTCTTTATTAAACTTTCCCTAATTACCCCTTTGAGTATACCAGCTGTTTCCTGCCAGTATTCTGATATTTACTCCGTCCCAATGTTAAAATTCCTACCAAATCACCTAATACTATATTAAAGTTGTGATATGAAAGTCTTTCAAATTAAATCTCCTGCTTTGAGAGGGGACTTTTTTTTTTTTTTTTTTTTTTTGGGTTGG
>NW_007071031.1:30942-35340 GCF_000164805.1 Carlito syrichta | reverse complement strand
TCCTCCGGCGATCCTTCCGCCTCAGCCTTCCAAGTAGCTGGAACTACAGGCACGCGCCACCACACCTGGTTAATTTTTTGATTTATTGTAGAGATGAGGTCTGGCCAAGTTGCCCAGACGGGTCTGAAACCCGTGGGCTCAGGCAATCCACTCACCTCGGCCTCCCAAAGCACTGGGATTACAGGCTGAGCCATTGAGCCTGGCCGAGAGGGGACTTTTTTAAAATGTGGAAGTTTAAAATGAGTGAGGGTATTCAATACTAAAGTGGCGAATCCTAACCTTTTTCTCAGTAGGTTTAGGAAAGCATTTTAGTTACTGGCTGTCAAAAGTGTGTCTTCTGTCCTTTCTGTTCTTACTCACAGCAAGTTCCGGGACATGCTGGCCCCAAACCAGTCCATCTTCTCACCCCATACCCAGACTTGCGACTCTTCTGGATAAAGGACAAAGTCAATTTGCTTCCCTTGTTTTCAAACCACAGCTGCTAAGTTGCGGAAAGTCAAAGGAATGAGTGCTCTCACACTCCACATCTCCTTCGAAATTCTCTGTTTAATTCCCTGTTTTCTTCCCCAACTGTTTCCATTTCCTATATAATGGCTTTTCTTCCTTTTCCCTTTTGCCTTCACTCTTGTTATAACCTATGTCCCAAGGCTGTGGCTCTCAACCATTTGTGATATGTGTCACAGTGATGGATGACTAAAGGGAGCCGGCATTCTCAGGCTTGCAAATGTTTTATTTTTAAAAAATGCATTTGAGTGGGTTCAAGATTATTCTCCAAAATAACATAACTCGCAACTGCCTAAAATCCATAATGCTTTCCTGAGTGGGAGAAAAAGGTATGAAATGATCGATAATGTATCAGGAATTACACATTACTGGTAGTCTTGCCTATCCACTACTGATCTGCATTTAATAGCTCTGGCCTTTACAAAAATTGTAGTGCTTTATTTCTGCACCCACAAAAATTGTTTTTGATCCATTAAAATCTGATCACGCCTGTGAGAGTGTCACAGACTTAAATGTCATCTATCAACTGAGTTGTAGTACAAAAAAGGTTGAACACTGTTGCTCCAGGAAACAACTAAGAGAAATCCCATTATTGTAGGGGAGATCCCCACTGGAAGCCCGGATATGAATTGAGAGGCAAGCTCTCTATTGTAATCATTATATTATTATATTTGCGACTCCTGAATGGGTCTTATCTGTGAAGGATCTTTTTCTCCTTTAGTGTCTTTTTTTAAATCTATTTGTTTTTCTGTCACATCTGAAAACTTTTCTAATGTTGTTAACTAGTCCCATTTTGTTTCATTTCTTACTTTCTCTCATGTGGAATGAAGTACATGAACGTCCTTTTAGTCCTTTGAACTTTCCAGTGTTGAAAAATTATAATTACTCAAATGTAATGGGTATGTTTACATTAATTTTTTTCAAGCAAAAAGTGAAGTACAATTTAATGGAACCCAGTACTAGGATCTGGGCAGTGTCTGCACTCCCTGTGCAAAGGATTATACTAACAAAGACAAGCGATCGACATTGTTCTTGTCGTGTGGAGTTGGGAACTGAGCTTTTTTGCTGCTGCTGACTGCTTGGGTTTTTAGATGAATGCGTCTCTCTGCCCTTGATTTTAGTGGCTTTCACATTTCAAAAGAACAGGTGGAGGTGAAGGGATGGGCTGAGGAGAAATAAAGACAAGTTTAAACAGGCAACTGGAGACCATCTTTAGCTTTACTTTGTAGAATCTCCTAAGTACATGTCAACTCACTACCTAGAATTTGTTTTTTAATGACAAATTTAGAGAGTATTAAAATGCCTTTTTCACAAGCAGAACTATTCAAGCAGAAGGGAAGGGAAGGGAAGGAAGGAAGGAAGGAAGAAAGAGGGGGAAAACAACAAATTTAGCTCCCTGAACTTGCCTATGATACCTAATATTAGTTAAGATTCTTGGAGGTAAGTGAAAGAAATCCAATTAAAATGAGCCATAAGCAACTACAATGAAGGGAGTGTACTTGCTCAAGTAACCAGAAAGTACAAGGGTGGGTCTGACAATTATGACATTGCTAGATTGAAGGGTTCAAATACTTTCACTTCTACAGATCTCTGCCTTGAGTTAGTAAATGTTAAACACCTAGGTCTCTGGAGAAAAAAAATATGTGTGTGCATACATAAACTTATTGTAAATTTTACTAAGATAAACCATGTGTAGCACAATTTACAAATAATAATATGTAATCTTTATATAAATTTGATATAGCTAATTTAATCTCATTTTTGCTAAACTCTTGAATTTGTAACTAACTATGATTGTTATTGAGAAGCCAGTGTAGTTCTGACTTGAAAATTAGGTACAAGAAAGACAATGCTATGGACTAAATTGGGTCTTCCTCAAATTTATATGTTGAAGTCCCAATGGGGTGATATTTGGAAATAGGGTATATAAGGAGGTTGAGTTAATTGGGGTCATAAGGGCAGAACCCTAATCCAATATGACTATTAGCCTTATAAGCAAAGGAAGAGGGGGTTGGGCGCAGTGGCTAACACTTGTAATCTCACCATTTTGTGTGGCTGAGGTGAGAGGATTACCTGAGTGCAGGAGTTCAAGACCAGTCTGGGCAGCAAAGTGAGGCCTCATCTCTACAATAAATACTACTACTACTAATAATAATAAAAACTAGCTGGGTGTGGTGGCCTCACCTGTGGTCCCAGCTACTTGGAAGACTGAAGCGGAAGGATCACCTGAACCCAGTAGGTTGAGGCTGCAGTGGCCATGATTGTGCTGCTACACTCCAGCCTGGGAGACAGAGTGAGATTCCAACTCAAAAAGAAAAGATGAGGAAGAGGGAGAGATAATTATCACATACAAAGAAGTGGTCACCTAAGCACTCAGGGAATTGGAGGCCACCTGCCAGCTAAGAGAAGACCTCAGAATAAAACCACCTTCAGTACCTTGATCTTGATCTGTTATCCTCCAGAACTTTTAGATATAAATTTCTGGAGTTCAAGCCACCCAGTCTAGTATTTTGTATGGTAGCCCAAGCAGACTAATTCAGACAAAAAAGATGAAAGTAAAACAATAAAGATGTATGTGGGAACTTTGCTTTTTTTTGCAAAGACAAACCTCTTTGCTGAATCAGATAGTAGTTTTTGAATACTAGCAATTTTGTTTGGTGCTGTTTAAGCATGACACACTTTTATTCATTTACGTATTTACATTTCCTAGTTTGAGACTTGACTTTTATTTTTTTTTCTTTATTTCGATAACTTTATGGGGTACCAATAGTTTTTGGTCAGGGCTTTAAGTGTACCCATCACTCCCACCTGTGCACGCTGTACCCGATAGGTGATTTTTCATCTCTCCACTCCTCACCTCCCTCCCTGAGTCTCTAGTGTCCATTATACCATTCTCTATGTCTTTGCTGAGCCTTAGTTCAGCTCCCACTTATAAGTGAGAATATGTGGTGTTTGGTTTTCTGTTCCTTGTTAGTTCACTTAGGATGATGTTCTCCGATTCCATCCAAGTTGCTGCAAAAGACTTTATTCCTTTCTTTTTGACAGTTTAATAGTATTCCATAGTGTATACATACCAATCATTATTCACTGATTGGTTGATGGGTATGTAGGTTGATTCCACAACTTTGCAATTATGAATTGTGCTGCAACGAACATGGAGGTGTAGGTGTCTTTTTTTTATATAATGATTTCTGTTCCTTGGCTTTGGGTAGATAGATAGCTAGTAGTATGATTTCTAGACCAAGTAGTAGATCTACTTTTAGTTCTTTGAGAAATCTCCCTACTGATTTCCATAGGAGTTGTACTAATTTATACTCCCACCAACACTATAAGTTGTACTAATTTACACTCCCACCAACACTATAAGTGTTCCTTTTTCATTACATCCACACCAGCATCTACTGTTTTTTGATTTTTTAATAATGGTCATTATGACTGGTGTCAGGTGGTATCTCATTGTGGTTTTGATTTGTATATCTCTGATGACTAGTGATATCGAGAATTTTTCCATATGTTTGTTGGCCATTTGTATATCTTCTTTTGAGAGAGATCTTTTCAAGACATGGCACACTTTTAAATCTAATCGGCATTATTAACATTTTCTCCATCACTTTGTTAAATTTAAGAAAGGAATTAGCAAAACACCCTGTGGTCTTAAACTGGCCTGTTGTCTGTTTGTTGTAAATAAAGTTTTATTGAAACAACCACACTTATTTTTGTATGTATTTTCTATCATTGGTTTTGCACTGAAATGGCACAGTTGAGTAGTTTTGACAGAGACTATTTGATCAGCAAACCTTGAAATGTTCACTGGTTCTTTTTTTTTTTGAGTTGGAGTCTCACTCTGTCGCCCAGACTGGAGTGCAGTGGCCGCTCCCCAGCCACTGCAGCCTC
>NW_007071031.1:25281-30817 GCF_000164805.1 Carlito syrichta | reverse complement strand
CCACTCACCTCAGCCTCCCAAAGGCGCGGGATTACAGGCTGAGCCACCGAGCCCGGCTTCACTGGTTCTTTACAGAAAATGTTTGCTGACCCCTGGTCTAGACAATCAAAAAACAGTAAATTAAGTCTTGATTTATAGCATTTGTCTGTTTCTGTGATGTAAATACTCCTACTATGGCTGATTCAAGCTGCCAATGTAAATGTCATTGAACACAGAATTTGGGAGAGATGTGCAGTGAAACACTATCATACAGTATTTCTACTTATGTACTTATAAAACAATACATAAATAGCCCATGAACATAGATAATAATAAAATGCAGAACAACAGTTAGGAAATGATGAATTTGGAATACATATTATCTTTGTTTTCATTATAATTTAATTGTAAGTTTATAGAACTTATATTCTAATAATGGCTGTCTTTAATGACCGTCTTGCAAAATTGCCTGAAAATTTAACAGTTGGCTCTCACAAGCCAATACAAGCTGACTCCAGCACACCACTGTCTCTGTTTCTCTTGGCAAGTTGACCTTAGTCTCCTCTGCTGGCAGTAGGCTCCTTCTGGCCAGAGAGCTGGTCTCAGGCTACTCCAAGCCTACATCTGACAGCCTGTGATAACAAAGATGAAAAACTCCTGACCCTCTAATATCCATAAATCACATGCAGTACCTGAGACAATCACTCTGGAAAGAAGGCTAGGGTGGGTAAAATGGCAGATCATCTCACCAGAACCATAGGAAATGGGAGAGGGGCTGTTCCTTTCTTGTAAAGAGTGGCTCTGTGTATATAAAACTTAACTAAATTGGTTCCTTGAAATCCTACTTGCTCTACTTTAAATGCTTGTTGGTATTAACAAGTACCAAGAATTAAATACAACACACAGACAAGTTATGATTAGGGCAAAGTACAATTGAGACAAATACTGCCCTGGATGTAGACATCAGTATGACATCAATGTATCTTGAAAATGCAATAACCACCTCCCACCACAAATAAAATTTATTGATTCCTTTAATCTGGTCCATGTGACATTCTCATCAATGTAGACACCCAACATTTTTCAGGCTACTTTCTCTTAATGTATTTTTTCATGATCTGGATTTGGAAAAAACTCTTTTTTTTTTCAGCCCCAATGTAGGAATTTATGTTTTCTTCTCAATTGTTGTTTATTTCAGACCACTTTACCAACCAGTTGAGATATTTTAATATTTTGATTCTGCTATCTGCAATGGAGTCTATTCCTATCAGCTTTATTTTGCATGTATATCATAGTTTCTTATGTTTCCATGTCTTTATTCTAGTCATTGTTAAAACTTTTTTATGAAAATAGGAGAAATTCTTTTGAGATATACCACTAAAAACTTCTTTTCATACTGTAGGCCATCCATTAAGTAATTCTCTTTTATAGTGCTTACTTGAGCTAGTACAAATCCAATCTACCATTATTGCGCATGAGCTCTGACTTGTGAATAAAGGAGGGACCAATGTCTTATACCAATTATACATCACTTTTTGAATAATAGTCTAAAAAACTATTATGAAATAATATAATTAGGATTTTGTTTCTTGAGAGAAACAAATAGCATTATCAATTTGTGATGTTGGCTATAGTTCTAAAATAAACCCCTTTTCCAGAAGATAAAAACCTGTATGTTGCAAAAATAGAAGAGACCATATAGTAATTGCCATATTTCAAGAAGAAATTCCTTTGTCTAGATTTTGTACTGATTTGTGGTTTAATAAAGCACAGTGAGTGACCTGCCTCTTGAAACTGTCTAAAATGAATTGTAGTAGGCGGTGATGTCTCCACAGTCATCATTTCTGCACTAAGGCTCTTAACAAAAGAGGTCAAACACCTCCCTTCCTTGTGGCAGTCTCTTCACCATGGAGTTCTTGTGTTTTTGTGTGTGGTAGGGGAGGAGTTGGGAATGGAGGAGGAGTTGAGGATAGACAGACAGCCTGGAAAACCAACCATTCTTAACTCTTCCCCCCACCACACGCAGGAATTTCTCAAAGAAATATGGCAATTGTTATATGAATTCTGGGGTTAGCTCTCATCTCAACAAAGCTCTAAAACAAAATAGACTCTAGAATTAAACTTATTTTATCCTGGTTGTATGCTGTGACAATCCTTTGTTGAGATAACAGTTGCCTTGTGTCTAGCTTGCTGTTGAGGGAGGATTATAAGGCAACAATAATGGCAGATGGGGTGTGTGGAGTTTGGGGGGAGATGCCACAGTTAATGTATCAAACTGGCATTTTGCCCTCATCAGACTATAATCCTCTTCTTGCTAGTCTTTCACGATTGTGTCAATTTTTTAGGTGCCCTTCACCTAAGGTTCCCAGCTTGCATCTTCTTCAGATAGTTGCTCCTTAGAACAGAACTCCTCAGAGTACTTACATACCTGCATTGGTCTCTGTGCTCCCTCCCTATTTTCTTTCTGCTTGAGATCATTTCTAATGACCTTGTCAACATTTTGCTTTGGAAAACCTCCAATCACTCTTTAGCCATATTCCTTCTTCGTCTCAGACAATGGATCGTGCCTCCATTTCTTTTCAACATTCTGTAATCCAGGGAAATGTCTAAGTCACTCAAAATTTCTCCTCCTTTTTTAATGTCATGTGATGGGCCATTTTTCTCATGACTCTTGTGCTTTCCATACGCCTGGCCAGTCTTTCATGCTGGTCAGAATCACATCCAGTGTAGCTGTCTTCCTTGTCATTTTCCCTACCCTAACAGAAGAGAAATTGTCAATAAACTCAGCCAAGGATTTATTGGATGCTCCCCTGTGGGTAGAATGGCACTTCTAACAGAAGTATAACTTTCCAGTTCTCCATTACTGAATACAACCTTGACACTATGTCCTTCTGAGTTTCACAGTGTTTTATAACTTCTTGACATACCTCTTCTGTTAGATAAATTTTCTGACCTAGATTTCCCTTCTAATGCCCCACTCTAGTTGACAGTTCCATCCCTTTGGGACTGTGCAATATCAATGGTGTCATATTTACTTTTCTCTGTGAAAAGTTCAGGTTAATTTTCTAAATTACCTATATTCTGTGTAAGTTATTCTATTTCTACATCATCAGAGTATCTAGCACATAAATGCAGGTTGAATAGAAATAAGTCATAAAAGACATAAATGAAATCTTAAATATTTTTAAAAACTCACCGTGGCTAAATTTTCTTGAAACTATTTGGGCTCCTTCTTTGCTATCATTCTTTTTCTGTATGTTACAGACTTATATTTTATGGGTTTATGGATTCTGGAACTTGAGTTTGCAGGCCTAAAATGTGTCTATGAGCTTACTAGGATTCAGAATTACCTTCTTGCTCTCCCTCAAAGAACAATATAGCATTGAGACTTGGTGAACCTTAAATAGAAAGCCAAGGGTGAGATTTCATTGTTAAACAGCAAAAGAGTCAGAATTCCCATTATTTTTTTAGGCTAAAAGATCACTTCTTGCATTATTTGAAGCTGTCACATGAGAGACTTGCCTGCTTTTCAGAAGGTGGCATTGAATATTGGGGCTGAAAGAAACAGGAGAGCAGAGGAGAAAGACGTTTGAAAATTCAGAGGTTTTATTCTAGAATATAAGTAAGTCACAGTGGACAGTATTCCTAAGAGAAACTCACAGATAGCTTTTATAGGCAAACTAACAAAAACTTAACTGAAGTTTCAAGAAGAGTTGATTCTTTCCACTTAGATAGATAAAAATGACATTGTAATACAGAGGATAGAACAACTACTGGTCTGGACTTAGAAATGAGGTAAGTCACAAGAGAAAGGTCATATTTTAAAATAGATTGAGGAAGAAAAGAAGAACTGAAAGGAGCAATGGGAATATGGCAAGCACCTGGTCAGAGGAACATGTCAAGAATACGGTTTGTGGAGGGATCATACTGCTTCTTTTTTGTTCCTCACTAGCAAGTGGCAGGAACAACTGTCTTTTAAAACTACATATTTTTACAGATTTTTTTTCTAGGAAAGCATTTCCTAGAAAGCATTTCTAGGAAAGCATTAATTTATTTTAGAGCAAATACATTAATGGAAGTACTAAAAAGGAAATCTCATGTGATTCAGAGTGGATTAGAGTTTCTTAAATGAAGAAACATCACCATTGTACCCAGATCAAAGTTTAATCTGTTAATGGTAATAAGGATTACTCCTGTTCCTTCAACAATTTCTCTTTCCCTTCCTGATGTTCATGGGCATTGACAGGGCCCAGTCTTTGGCTTGTGGCTCTTCTCTCTTAACACACTTTATTTTAGAAGGCTCATTGTTGCCCACAACCCTCACCAACCCCCTGCCAAGGGTGACACAAAGTATTTATCTCTAGTCAAGACTCACAATCACCACTTCCATCCCCATAACTGAATGTTATTGAAGGTATCCATTTCAATGTCAAGCCATGACTTCAAACTTCTCAGCTAAACTCATATTGTCCTCACATCATGTCTCTTCATCCTGCCATGTGGACTCTCTACTTAGTAGGTGGGGGAGACACCCACAAGTTAATTGGTGTATAAGGGACAGACAGAAGATATTGCCAGGTGCAGGCAGAGGTGTATGTGACACACACAAGAATCTTCCTTTCTTCTTGAGAATTGTCTGTTCTGGCCTCTGATCCTGAAGCTTGGTGCTATTTCACCTTCCTGACCATGACCTACTGGGTTGCCCTTCTTACTCTGAGGACTCAGCTCTGGCCTGTGTCCCTAGAACCAGCCCATTTAGTCTGCCTCGTAATCGTCACTTTGCTCATAAGTCAGTATTCTAGCATTCAAATATAAAAAAGAGAAAGTGTACTCATATATTCCTATATATTCATAGAATATTTTTATGATAAACATTTGTTATTTGCTTTAAAATTAAATGAAAAATTATGTGCTGTATGGTCAGCTGGTCATCCTTTGCTTAGTCGAAAGATACTTATTGAATGCCTATTGGATTCCGAAAACTGTTGAATAAGTAATGTTATCCTGGTTATTATTCTAGTAAACAGAAATAGTCATAAATAAGTAGATGAAAAATAAGTTGATTTCCCCACCTCATACCCATTAGGATGACTATACCTGCACCCATATGTTTATTGCAACATTCTTCACAATAGCAAGAACATGGAACCAACCGTGCTGCCCATCGAAAGAGCACTGGATTAAAAAAAAAATGTGGTACATATACATGATGGAATATTATACAGCCATAAATAAACACAAAATCATGAACTTCACAGCAACCTGGATGGACTTAGTGTCTATAATATTGAATAATCTATCACAGAAACAAAGAACTGAGTATCACATGTTCTCACTCATAAACAGACCTTGAACAATTATGTAATACCATAAGAAAAAAATTGGCAGTAGTGGGAAATTGCCCGGAGGTGGGGGAGAATGTGAGATTGGCAGTAGTGGGAATCTGCTGGGGGTAGAGGGGGGCACACTTCATCAACAAGGGTACCTGCATAATGAACATTTGTTTTTGTTTTTGTTTTTGAGTTGGAGTCTCACTCTGTCGCCCAGACTGGAGTGC
>NW_007071031.1:7640-25261 GCF_000164805.1 Carlito syrichta | reverse complement strand
AGGCAATCCACTCACCTCAGCCTCCCAAAGCACGGGATTACAGGCTGAGCCACCAAGCTCGGCTCATAATGGACATTTGTATACCTAACCTTGATTTGTACCCCACATCTTTAAAATAAAAAAATTAAAGAAAAAAGTTGGAAAAGATGTGGAAGAATTAAAACCCCCATGCACTGTTGGTAGAAATGTAAAATGGTGAAGCTATGACGTTTCCTAAAACAATTAAAAATAGAATTACTGGCCGAGTGTGGTGGCTCAAGTCTGTAATCCCAGCACTTTGGGAGTTCGAGGTGAGGGAATTGCCTGAGCCCACGAGTTTGAGAACAGCCTGGGCAACTTGGCAAGACCTCATCTCTACAATGAATAAAAAATTAGCTGTGCATGGTAGCTCACACCTGCAGTTCCGGCTACTCGGAAAGCTGAGGCAGAAGGATTGCCTCAGCTTAGCAGGTCGATGCTGGTGTGGCCGTGAATGTGCCACTGTACTCCAGCCTGGGAAACAGAGTAAGACTCTGACTCAAAAAAAAAAAAAATAGAATTGCCATATGATCCAGCAATTCAACTTCTGGGTATATACTCAAAAGAATTGAAAGTAGAGATTCAGCCAGGCTCGGTGACTCAGCCTGTAATCCTGCGCCTTTGGGAGTCTGAGGTGAGTGGATTGGCTGAGCCCGCAGGGTCATGACCCACCTGGGCAACTTGATGAGACCTCATCTCTACAATAAATCAAAAAATTAGCCGGGCGTGGTAGCGTGCGCCTGTAGTTCCAGCTACTTGGAAGGCTGAGGCGGAAGGATCACCGAAGTCCAGCAGGTTGAGGCTGCGGTGGCTGGGCGCGGCCACTGCACTCCAGTCTGGGTGACAGAGTGAGACTCCAACTCAAAAAAAAAAAAGAAAAGAAAAGAAAGTAGAGATTCAAAGAGATATTTGTACACTCATATTTATGGCAGCATTATTCACAATAGCCAAAGATAGAAGCAACCCAAGTAACCATTGGTACATGAATGGATAAGTAAAACATAGTAAATACGAACAATAAAACACTAGCCAGTCTTAAAAAGAAAGGGAATTGTGACACATGCTACAACATGATGAACCTTGAAGACATTGTGCTAAGTGAAATAAGCCAATCGCAAAAAGAAAAATATTGTATGATTCCACTTATATAAAGTACCTAGACAAGTCAAATTCATAAAGACAGATAATAGAACAGTGATTATTAGAGGCTGGAAGAAGAGGGGAATGGGGAGTTATTGCTTAATGGGTACAGAGTTTCAGCTTTGTGTGATGAAAATTGCTCTGGAGCTTGATGATAGAAATGGTTGCACAGGAAGTGAATGTACTCATTGCCACTTTTGAACTATATTCTTAAAAGTAGTTATGATGGAAAATTCTAAAAAAAAGCAATCTGCTGATTTCAGAGGGGGTAAGTAGTATGAGAAAAACAAAATAAGATGCCGGGGTATTGAGCAATCAGGGAGCAATGGGGTGGGCTTTACAAAGTGGTCAGAATTGACTTCCTGAGGAGCTGGCATCTAAACAAGACAGAAATAATGGCAATGAGCTAGCCAGGGAGAAGATCCTGTCAGACAGGGGGTGCAGCAATGTGAAGCTCCCTAGGTGGAAAACAGCTTGGTATGTGGAGGGACAGAAAGAAGGCCTGTGCGGCTGAAATGTGGAGATAGAGGCAAGAGCAGGGCAGGGCATGTCCTGAACACAGGGACAATGAGTGTCGATGCCACTCTACAGTTCAAGTCAGCAGGCCAACGGTGTAACCCAACCACACTGCCTTTACTCTTTCTTGTGAAGGGATTCTAATTACTCTTTTTTTTTTTTTTTTTGAGTTGGAGTCTCACTCTGTCGCCCAGACTGGAGTGCAGTGACCGCCCCCGGCCACCGCAGCCTCGACCTGCTGGGCTCCGGCGATCCTTCTTCCTCAGCCTTCCAAGCGCACGCTACTACACCCGGCTGATTTTTTGATTTATTGTAGAGATGAGTTCTTGCCAAGTTGCCCAGGCAGGTCGCGGGTTCAGGCAATCCACTCACCTCAGCCTCCCAAAGGTGCGGGATTACAGGCTTATTACCCTGCTCCCTCTTCTATTAATAAGAACCAAGATTAAAATTTCTTTCTGATGAGCTTTCTCAGGAGTGTAAAGGTAGGAAAATATGGAGGGCTGAGGCCTGGGGTGATCTCAAATGTCCAGAAATACAGACAGTTTTGAGTGTCAGAAGATGAGCTCAGTTTTGAGTGTCAGAAGATGAGCTCTTGAGTTGAGGCCCAAATCCTGTCTGACTATGGTTGCTTCAGATTTCTGAAGCTCAGTTTCTCCATCTGTCAGATGGGATTCATTAGAATACCTTCCTCCCAGTGTTGTTGTGAATGTGAAATTAATAGTGAGCAACTAGTTGTAAAGTAGTGTTATTTACATGTTAGCTGTGATTATGTCATTGATTTTCTGGCTCCATTGCCACTTTTTTTTTTTTGAGTTGGAGTCTCACTCTGTCGCCCAGACTGGAGTGCCGTGGCTGCTCCCGGCCACCTCATTGAGCTCCGGTGATCCTTCTGCCTCAGCCTTCCAAGTAGCCGGAATTACAGGCACACGCTACCACGCCCGGCTGATTTTTTGATTTATTGTAGAGATGAGGTCTCGCTGCCCAGGCGGGTCTCGAACCTGCGGGCTCAGGCAATCCACTCACTTCAGCCTCCCAAAGGTGCAGGATTACAGGCTGAGCCACCGAGCCCTGCTGCAATTTCTCATATTTGCCAGGTTTAATGAAGTTATTTTTCTTCATTAAACCTGGTGGTGTTCATCATGAATCTATTGAATGCACTGAATCATTTCAAATGATGCTGGTTACTCTAATAGTCTTGAATCAGAAAGCTGCCTCAGGGATTGTTGGGGCACAAAGGAAAGGCAAGGTGCTGTGGAGAAAAGCAATTCTCTGATGTTCCAACCCTCTTCCATTAGAAGGGTGGTTTTCATCTGCTCTGCACACTGGAAATCTGTGCAGCTTTTAATTTAAAAGATTCTGACTACTAAAATAAAAATGTGAGACCACATTTATTACAGGTGGCTCATACCTGTAATCCCAGCACATTTGGAGGCTGATTGGGGAAGATTACTTGAGCCCAGGAGTTTGAGACCAGCTTGGACAACATAGCAAGAACTTGTCTCTACAAAAAAATTTTAAAAATAAAAATTAGCCGTTGTGGTGCATACTTGTAGTTCCAGCTACTCCGGAAGCTGAGGTGAAAGGATCAGCTAACCCCAGGAGGTCAAGGCTACAATGAGCTGTGATCATGTTACTGCCCTCCAGTCTGGGCAACTGAGTGAGACTCCGACCACCCCCTCCCCAAAAAAGTAAAAATGACAGCTTTACATAGCTGACACCAAATGATTTATTTAATGGTACCATAAGCAGATAAATACTTAATAAGAACTTTTGTAATATAATGATGAATAAATATGTTTATATGAGAAACTGTGCAACATTCTCTAAAGCTTTCCTATCTCCCCTTTCCTTTAATAACTTTGAACAACCAAATGTCTGCTTGCACGGTGCTGCTTCCCAGGCATTTTCTGGACTTTTCTCTACCACTTCTCCCAATAGGTCCTTTCCATCAAGAAATAACCTGTCAGCCAGGCACGGTGGCTCAAGCTGTAATCCCAGCACTTTGGGAGGCTGAGGCGAGAGGATTGCCTGAGCCCGCGGGTTCGAGACCAGCCTGGGCAACTTGTGGAGACCTCGTCTCTACAATAAATCAAAAATTAGGCAGGTGTGGTAGTGCTTGCCTGTAGTTCTGGCTACTTGGAAGGCTGAGGCAGAAGAATCACCAGATCCCAGCAGGTCGATGCTGCGGGGGCTATGAGTGTGCCATGGTACTCCAGACCGGACAGAGTGACTCCAACTCAAAAAAAAAAAAGAAAGAAAGAAAGAAAGAAATAACCTGTCATGAGTTTCCATTCCCTTAGGATTTATTCTCTATCAGCTAACCATAAATGGCACTAGGTTCAACTAGTCCCTGAAATGTGCTACTAATCCTAAAACAACAACTTCACCAGAAACCCCTGAAGGAGCAGTTCTTCTAAACCTGGGTCAGATAAATATTTGGGACCAAGTAGCTTTTCGGAGCCCTGTAATCATTCCAGTTGATCAGTTGCACCAATCACCCAGGGACAGCCTAAACGAGAAGCAATAATCTTCAAGGAATTATACCTCTCTATATACCTGACCTCTCTAACTTGTCTGCCATCAGAAGAAAAACGTTCTAATTAGAAAACTTTTGCACAATTACAATATTTCCTGTGGATTAAACCATTCCTTACGTTTCTTCCTAAGATAAGCAGACCCACCTACCACATTATGATTATTTCTGCCAAGATTATATAGTTCAGAAAAGTGTCTTCATAAAGTTTCCCGGGAAACGAGAACGTTGGCAAGATGTCATTGGGAACAACATGAAAACAGTAGGCGGTGGGAGGAGGTGGAGAGAGAATTTTATAACAGGATTTCAATGGAGTCAAAATATACCCACGATGCTGCTGGGGTTCTGTGATGGCTGAAAAATAATCTCTACCCCCAGAAAAATGGTTCCAGACACACAAGGTGAAGGCAAAGGCAAAGCACTGCCAAGGAAAGGAGGCTGGCTGAGCAGGGAGAAACATTAATACAGAGACTCTGAGATACAATCCAGGAGAGCTAAATAGTAATTAGTGATTGGATATTGTACAAAGACTTAATTAATATTCCCATATTACAAAGGAGCACCTGCAAGGCGCTGCACACTCAGCCCGCTAATGAGCATGAATTCACATTGGGCTTGTAATAGAAAAAAAGAAAGTGCTCCTGTCATTTGCTTTTAAGGCAGTCTTGACAAATGAACATGATTTTTTCTTTCTCTCTCTTTTTTTTTTTTCTGGCTGGGTAATTTCTCAAGCCTGTTAATCACATTCATCCTTGGAGATAGCATCTCTGACTGTCCAGGTTGTCATCAGTGAGTATTTTTCTGTCAAGTATCTTATAAGTCAGGAGATGCAGATTTGATCTTATTCCACTCAACAATAAAAACTGAGGGTCCGTCTACGATGGAAGAAAAATGTCCTTCCTGACAGTTAACACTCACCGGTAGTTAAACAAAGGCACATTGATTGTGAATTTGTTTTCAAATACAAGACACACTTGAACTAGAAGTCATTCCTTTTTTTTTTTTTTTTTTTTTGAGTTGGAGTCTCACGGTCACCCAGACTGGAGTGCAGTGGCCGCCCCCAGCCACCGCAGCCTCGACCTGCCGGGCTCCGGCGATCCTTCCGCCTCAGCCATCCAAGGAGCTGGAACTACAGGTGCGCGCTACCACGCCCGACTAATTTTTTGATTTATTGTAGAGATGAGGTCTTGCCAAGTTGCCCAGGCGAGTCTCGAACCCGCGGGCTCAGGCAATCCACTCACCTCAGCCTCCCAAAGCGTGGGACTATAGGCTGAGCCACCGAACCCGGCTTGTGTCAAGTTTTAAAGGCATCAAAAGCCATGTATCTTTAATGCAAATATTAAAATTTGATACATTATCATTAAAAAGTTATTTCCTTTGCTATTCATTTTATTTTTAATGAGTTTTCTTGGCATATATTCAGTTACACTTAGCATAGTATCTATCTTTAACAAGTGAGAAAATGGTTTCAATGTCAACCACAACTGTATCAAACTATATATATATATAATATATATTATATATATATAGTTTTAAAACAAAGTTTATTAGAGTAAGAAGAGAGAAAAGAAATGGAGACATGCCAGAGCTGGCATGGGTGAAAGAAACCGCACCTAAACAATATTTTCAAGACATCTCATCAAGTAAAAAAGTAACTATGATAGAAAAGGTCATGGTGGTAAAAAAGAAAAAAAATATGGTGGACTACAAATTCAGTTATTCTCAAATTATTTGGAATTTTAATTTGTTTTGTTTTGTTTTTGAGTCAAGATCTCACTCTGTCCCCCAGGCTGGAGTGCAAGTAGCACAGCCACAACTCACTGCAGCCTCGACCTCTTGGGCTCAGGAAATCCTTATTCCTCACCCTCCCAAGTAGGTTGGGATTATAAGTGTGCACCACCATGCCTAACTAACTTTCTGATTTTTGGTAGAGACAAGGTCTCACTATGTTGCCTAGACTGGTCTTGAACCCCTAGGCTCACACAATTTTCTTTTCTTGGCCTCCCTAAATGCTGATATTACAGGTGTGATCCACCATACCCAGCTGGGTTTGAAATTGACATTGCTTTGGTTTAAAGAAAAAAAAAAAGACAAACACTAATCTTTTAATCAACTTGGCTTACACATTGCCCTCTAGTTGAGGCTTTGTGGGAATTTTACAATTTACACAATAAATAAGCTATTAAACTATTAAGAACAAGGGCTTCTAGAAGAAAAATTAATTCTTAATAATAATAAGCTGTTTTCAGATAGTGTGGTAAATGCAATGCTAGTTTTCCAAATATGCCTATGCCCTAATCTCTGGAACCTGTAACATTACCTTTCATGGAAAAAGAGACTTTGCAGATATGATTAAATTAAGGATCATGAGATGGGGAGAGTATCCTGGATCATCCAGGTGAGCTCAGTGTAATCACAAGAGTTCTTGAAATAGAGGGGCAAGGAGATCAAAGTCAGAGAAAGAAGGGCGAGGGAGAAGCAGAGGTTGGAGTGATTCGCTTTGAAGATGGAGGTGGGGTCACAATCCTAGAATTGTCTCTGGAGGCTGGAAAAGGCCAGGAGGCGGACATTCCCCTGCAGCTCCCAGGAGAAAAATGTAGCCCTGATGATGCCTTAGTTTTAGCCCAGTAACACTCATTTTGTACTCCTGAGCTCTAGAATCATAAAAGAATGCATTTGTGTTGCCTTAAGCCACTAAGTTTGTGACAACTTTTACAGCAGCATTAGGAAACATACAGCTAATAAAAAACAAACTGTCTTCTTTTTTTATTTTTTTAAATTTTTTATTATTTTATTTAACATATTTTTAATTTTAAAATTGTGGGGTACAGTTACGGGTTAGGTATACAAATATGCATTGTGCAGGTACCCTTGTTGATGAGGTGTGCCCCCCATCCCCAGACAGATATTGACTACTGTTAATCCCACCTCCCTTCCCCTCCTGCATCCCCATAGTTTCCCACCACTGTCAATCCTTTTCTTACAGCATTACAATAGATGTTCAAGGTCCACTTATGAGTGAGAACATGTGATACTCGGATCTTTGTTTCTGTGAGAGATCACTCAGTATTATAAACTCTAATTCCATCCAAGATGCTGCAAAATTCATGATTTTGTTCTTTTTTATGGCTGTGTAATATTCCATTGTGTATATGTACCACATTTTTTTTTAATCCAGTCCTCTTTCGATGGACAGCATGGTTGGTTCCATGATCTTGCTATTGTGAACAATGCTGTGATAAACATACATGTGCAGGTATCTTTTTATAAAGTGATTTGAGTTCTTCAGGGTATATTCCTGCCTCCCAGTGACAGCTATCAGTACATTCTGCTGTGCCAATATTACATAAGTATTCACAACACATAACTTGGGGGAAATGGGGCTATTCTATCTAACTTTTTTTTTTTAGAGACATGTTCTCACTATGTCATCCAGGCTGGTCTGGAACTCCTGTATTCAAGCAATCCTCCTGCCTCAGTCTCCCAAAGTGCTGAGATTATAGGCATGAGCCATGGCATCCAGCCTTGATTTTTTTTTTAACTTAACATTGTGTCATTTTCTAAAGTCTGCATATGAATTTTTACCTTTAATTTTTATGAAGGTGGTGGGGTGGGGGGAGACAGGAACTGTAGCATAGTTTGTCTCAATGTAGCCAATCCAACCAGTGGATATTTAAGGTAAAGTTTCCCCTCCGTTTTTAAACTACCGAAGGCAATATTTGAATTTACATCAACAAAGATCTGAACCAAGAAGTTCAAACAGAATGCAATGGAAAGCTACTGCGTCATTAAAAGAACTCTACAACTATTCAGACTGCTACTGCGATATATTTGTATTGGCTTTTTGTTGGTGGTCTTTGAGTAATTTTTGACCTCCTCTTTACTTCTTTAACACATGTTATGTTTTAGGGTGCCTTTGAGATGATTATTTAAAATTTTGCGTTTAAAACTTTTCAATCAGTTTTCTTTTTTTTTCTTTTCTCTCTCTCTGTGTGTGTGTGTGTGTGTGTGTGTGTGTGTGTGTGTGTGTGTGTATGTGTGTTTCTTTTGAGTCAGTGTCTTGCTCTGTCACCCAGGCTGGAGTGCAGGGGCAGAAGCACGGCTCACTGCAGCCTTGACCTCCTGAGCTCAGGCCATCCTTCTCCCTCAACCTCCCAAGTAGCTGAGACTATAGGCACGCACCAACATGTCCAGCTAATTGCAGTCAGATTTCTGATAGCAAAAACAGAAACTTACTGATTATACAGAAAAGAATTTAGTCAAAAGATGTTGGATAGCTTGAAGAATGGCCAGCAGAGCTGAAAAAGATGCTTGAAAACGACTCAGCCACCATTCAGCCATAATAATGTCAACAAACTGGTCCCACATTGACTTCATTGCCGAGCCCTCGTTAATATCCACCCACTGACACTGAGCTCACATCACTGCCACTTCCTGTCCCCCAGGCTTCCTCTCTACCGCATGCAATCCCACCCCCAAGAAATAGACAAAGCTGCCAGAGCCGCTGCCTCCACAGCAGATCTTACCCTTTCCCACTTCTATGAGTCACCCACTCCCCTTTTAAATGAATTTATCTATTTTTTTAGAGAAAGGATCCTACTTTGTCACCCAGGATGGTGTGCAGTAGCATGACCATAACTCACAGCGGCCTCAAACTCCTGAGTTCTAGCGATCCTCCTGGTTCAATTTCCTGAGTATACCTGGGACTATAGGCATGTGCCATCACATTCAGTGAATTAAAATTTTATTTTGTAGAGATGGAGTCTCATTATGTTGCCCAGGCTAGTCTTGAACTCCTGGTCTCAAATCCTCCTGCCTCAGTCTCCCAAAGTGCTGGGATTACAAACTGGGATTACATATGGCCTCACTCACTCTCCTTTTAAAATCTGGTGCAAATGTGTCCCAGTGGCTAAGCCTTAATTATGGCCATGACCTTAGATAAAAAAGGAGCTGGGAAAGTGAGTCTTCCACATTTTTAGCTCCTACATTAAGAAATAGACTTTGTTTTCCAAGAAGCCTCAAAGTAAAGAAATTCCAATAGACAGAAATGGCTATTCGTATAATAGGCAGCAAAAGCTGGGCGTGGTGGCTCATGCCTATAATCCTAGCAATTTGGGAGGTTGAGGCAGGAGGATCATTTGAGATCAGGACTTTGAAACCAGCCTGGGCAACATAGGGAGACCCCTGTCTTTATAAAAACCAAAAATAAATTTAAAAGAAGTAGGCAGACAAAATTAACTACATATGTCCACTATATAGGATAGTGGCTCTTTAGCTTCTGATTTTTTCTCCAATAGACTGACAGTTAGGCTTGATTGAAACTGCTCTTATCTTTCTTGGGCTAAAATTAGAAGCTGTAGTGAGTCAAGGGAACCAGGAAGCACATTTAATCACAAAAAAGACTTCCAGCGCATTTTAAAAATGTTGATTTATTGCATGTTTCAGATGGCAACTCTAAATTTAAGAATAAATTATGTTTTTCCAGATGAAATGATATGCTGTCTTAAATTTGATTCAAAATTATATGGAAGGTTATTTTTGAGTAGGAGTCTCACTCTGTTGTCCAGGCTGCAATGACATGCTCATGGCCACCACAGCCTCAACTTACTGCCGCTCAGGCAATCTTTCTGCCTCAGCCTTCCAAGTAGCTGGAACCACAGGCATGTGCCTCCACGCTCAGTTGATTTTTTAATTTATTGTAGAGATGAGGTCTCACCACTGCACTCCAGCCTGGGTGACAGAGTGAGATTCTGACTCAAAAAAAAAAAAAAAGTTCATACTACTCAAAGTGATCTACAGATTCTATACAATACCTATGAAAATACTAACAACATTCTTCACAGAGTTATAAAAAAAATACTAAAATTCATACGGAACAAAAAAGACTCTGAATAGCCAAAGCAATGTTGAGAAAGAAAAAAAAAAAAGATGGATACACCATACTACCTGACTTTGAGATATACTACAAAGTTATAGTAACCCAAACAGCATTGTATTAGCATAAAAACAGACAAATGGACCAATGAATAGAATAGAGAGCCCAGAAATAAATTCATGCATTGACAAACAAATCTTTGACAAAGGTGCCAAGAGCACACAATGGAAAAAGAACAGTCTCTTCAATAAGTGGTATTGGGAAAACTGAATATCCATATGCAGAAGAATGAACTTAGACCCTTATTTGTCACCATGTAAAAAAATTAACTTGAAATGAATGAAAGACTTAAATCTAAGAATGAAAACTAAGACACTTCTAAAAAATATATAGGGGAAAATCATGTTATAGGTCTGGACAAGGACTTTTAGGATAAGACCTTAAAAGCACAGACAACAAAAGCAGAAATAGACAAATAGGATTACATCAAGTTAAAAAGCTTCAGCATGACAAAGGAAAAATCAATGGAATGAAGCGACAACCTGCAGAATAGAAGAAATATTTGCAAATCATGCATCAAATATCCAAAATATATTATACAAGAAGCTCAAACTAATCAATAACAAGAAAATAAGCAACCCTATTAAAAATGAGCAATGAACTTGAATAGACATCTCTCAAAAGACATACACATGGCCAACAGATACATGAAAAATCACTCATCTTAATCACCAAAGAAATGAAAAGTAGGACCAAAATGAGATGCCACCTCACACGTGTTAGACTGGCGATCGTCAAAATGGTCACCATCTTTAATCAACAGAGAAAAGAAAATTAAGAGCACAATTAGCTATCACCTTACATCTGTTAGATTGGCAGTCATCCAAAAGATAAATAACAAGTGTTGGCAAGGATGTGGAGAAAAGAGAACCCTTATACATCACATTAACAGAAGGAAGGACAAAAAACAAAAACAAAAAAATTCGTGATTATTTCAATAGATGCAGCAAAAGCATTTGACAAAATTCAACATTATTTCATGATGAAAGCTCTCAACAAATTAGCTACAGAAAAAAAATGTACCCTTATACACTGTTGGCGGTATTGTAAAATATTATAGCCATTTTTAAAAACAGTATGGAGTGTTCTTAAACAACTAAACATAGAATTATTATATAATCTGGTAATCCCACTACTGGGTTTACACCCCCCAGAATTGAAATCAGTATGTTGAAATGTCTGTAGTCCCATGTTTATTGCAGCATTATTCACAATAGCCAAGATGCAGAAACAATGTAAGTGTCCCTCAATGGATGAATGGATTTTTAAAATGCAATACACACACACACACACACACACACACACACACACACACACACACACACACATACACATACACACACACACACACTCACAATGGAATGCTATTCAGTCATAAGATAACCAGGAAATTATGTCATTTGCAACAACATGAGTGTACCTAAAGGACATTAAGTGAAATACATTAGGCAGAGATACAAATATCAGATGATCTCAGTAGTATGTGAACTCTAAAAAAAGTGAACTCATGGAAGTAAAAAGTAGAATGGTAACTACCAGAGGCTGAGAGGGAGGGGTGAGACAAGAAAGAGGAGATGGTCAGCAGACACAAAATTTCCATTAGATCAGAGGAATAAGATCTGGTGTTCTATTGCATGGTAGAGTGACTATAGTTCATAATAATGTATCGTATATTCCAAAATAGCTACAAAAGAAAATTTTGAATATTTTCACCACAAAAGATACATGTTTATGGTGATGATATGCTAATTACCTAATTCATGCATTACAAAATGTATACATGTATCAAAACATCACATTGCTCCCATAAATATATATACTTGTCAATTAAAAATAAGACTTTAGAAAGATAATATTCCCAAAACAGAGTTTTCTCCATTCTTATCTAGTTTAATACCCATTCCATTAGTAACTATTAATTTTAAGTATTCTTTATGGAGAAGATATCCAAGTTTTCTATTCTTTTCTTCCTTTCAATTCGGATACTAATGCAAAAGGAATAATTTCTGCCTTATCACGATTATAGTATTTCTTGTTTAAGGATTTTGTAATCTGCTAGAGAAATGAACATTCTGTCTTTCTGATTTTTGTTTGAAATTTGATGAACACTTTTCACAGGAGAAATCTTGTATACATGTCAAAGAAGAAAAAATTCAATCCTCTTGTGTTTTCTTTGAAGAAAGAAGGGAATGATTAAATTTGGACAGGAATGATGCTCATAGGAATTCTGATTTTTAAAAAAATCATCAATGGATAGCAAAGTGAATAGACCTTTAAAATTTTAGTACTGTTTCTTAGCTTCATTATTAATAGACTGCATTTGATTAAGAAAGGGATAGGTAGGGTTGAAACATAAAAACTTTTGAAGTAACACTATCAAAGCCTGCAGTGAATCTTCAAAGCCATTTTTTTAAAAGCAGGAAGGAAGAAGAATATGCCAAAATGTTTCCATGTATGATTGTCCACAATGTCCTATGTTCACAAATTAATAAATATTTCAAAAGGCTCCACCATATGTCAGTTGTTCTGGAGGAAGAAGGCAAGAAAGGATGTGGTTGCCCTCAGGTATGCAGATTTCTTCTTGACACTGAACTGATCTGTACACAAAGATTAGAATGGGAAAGAAGAGAAAAGAATCCAGAAGTGCTACTAGGTGACTAAGGGGGTATGGGAACCCCCTGCTCATGTTTCAGGCTCTGAATTTCATTTAAAATGAACCTAAAGTCCATTTAACCAGTAAAAGCAGTCACAACAAAGAGGTATGCAGTTTCATCTTGACCTTCAAGATGCATGAGCATTAGAATCAGACACATCTGACTCCAGCAGTTGCTGCTTGTATAATCTTGTGCAAATTATTCAATCTTTTAAAAATCTCAACTGACCTACTTATAAAATACAGAGAATAACTGTATCTACATTATGCAACTATTTTGAAGATTATATGTAATAAAACTTGGAAGATTAATTAAGTTTCTTAGAAGAATGCTCCAAGAATAGTAAGGGCTCAAAAGAAGCCAGCTACTTTCCACGTTTGTTTTTTTTTCTGGTCTGTACACTGGCCTCTCATTGTTCCTTGCACCACCCAGACATACTTTTGCCTCAGGGCATTTGCACAATATGTTCTCTCTGCTTGTTATTTTTGTTCCTCCAGATGTCCCTGTGATTCACTTCCTCAGAACCCTCACATCTTTGTTCAAATGTCACCTGGTCATCTTACTTAAAAAAAAAATGTAAATATCCCATCTTGTTTTCTCATTCTGATACTCCTCCTACTGTTTTTTCTCCACAGCGTTTATCATCTTCTAATGCTATCAAATTTATCTATTTACCCATCCATCTACCTATATTTTCTCCTCACTAGAAAGTACACCCGCAAGAACAAGTACTTTTACTTTTGATGATGTATGCCTAGCATCTAAAACAAAGCGAGGCACATAGAAGGTGCCTGATAGATTATTATTGAGGGAGTGATCAACTTCATCAAATAATACTATCATCAAAGTGAAATAATACTCCACTGGCTTTCCTCATTCCACTGGCTTTTGGGGATTAAATTTTCCTCCAAGTTAGCTCTTAATTTTTATTTTAGGCTTCTTTTTCTTTTCTTTTCTTTTCTTTTTTGAGTTGGAGTCTCACTCTGTAACCCAGGCTGGAGTGCTGCAGTACGCTCCTGGCCACCGCAGCCTCGACCTGCTGGGCTCAGGCGATCCCTCTGCCTCAGTCTTCCAAGTAGCTGGAAATACAGGCACGTACTATCAAACCTGGCTGATTTTTTTATTTATTGTAGAAACAAAGTTTCACCAAGTTGTCCAGGTTTTTTCTACCAGTATTTTCTCAGAAATTGAGCACAAAATATGCTATTCATTCTCTAAGTGACCATGCCTCATCCATCTTCTAGTAGGTTACCATTCTTCAGTCACCACACATTTATTTCATTAATTTAGCTTCTAAATTAATTAGTAGGCAAAAACAATTGTTGCTTTTTCTATGGCAAGAGAGTTAAGATAAATCAACAAGAATCTGTCTGTCCATTGCCACCCTCCTTTTGCTGCCAAGAGAACTCCAACTTTCTAACCCTAGAATTCAAAACAGGAAATATAGAAAAAACATATCCATTAAAAAGTGGACTAGGTCGAGAAAAGAGAGAAGGGGACAAGATGCAATTACAATAGGGCAATCACAATTGTCAATCCTTTTTGGATTGTTTATTATGTCCCAGAAATCACACCTAACATTTAAATACTTTATTTTATTCAAAATCCTCACAGCAGCCATATGACAAAGTACTATTATTATTACCATGTTACAGATAAAGCAGTGAAACCTGAAAACTCCAGGAACTTGTTTAAGGTCGCATGGTTGAGGGCCAGGCTGCAAACCCCAAGCTCTCTGAGCCCTGAACCTGTGCCCACCTACTATGCTGATGCCTTGGGAGGCTGGAAAGGTGAGAGTCCACCTTGCCTCAAGGGAAGAACTAGGAAGTGTTACTCCACCTCAGACCATTTTATGTCAACAATAGCAAATGAGCTGGTCATTTTACAATCTCTCAATCAGTGTTTGCTAAGGGTAAGGCAGTGAAATGGACTCTAAACGGGCACAAAAGCATTTTGGGCATAGCTCTTGTCCTCAAATTGGAGAAGTGAAACAGACTTAATAAAAGATAATGGTGCAAAAGAAATATTAACCGCTTAATTCATTAGAGCAAGGGTTAGCGAACTTTTTCTATAAAGGGCCGGATAGCAAATATTTTAGGCTTTGTGGTCATATGCTCTGTTACTCAGCTCTGCTACTGAAGCACAGATGCAGCCATAGAGAAAACATAAATGCACAGGCATGGCTGTGTTCCAATAAAACTTTATTTATAAAAACAGTTCACGGACTCATGCCATGGTTTGTCAACCCTTTTGTTAATAAAGACCCTGAGACAGCATATGGTATATTTCTGACTGAGATTTGGGAACATTAGGTATTCTGGGAAGTTCAGAGATGGGACAAGAAATAGAGACAAGCAAGAGGTAAAAAGGAAGAGACAGAGAAGGAGGAAGAGAACCGAGAGAGCAGTGTCGTGGAACCCAAGGAAAGGGATGCTGTGATCTACCAAGGCTTCAAGGATGGTGAAGACTTCATGGGGCGGGAGAAAGATGGTTCCCAGTCTTGCATCTGCTCTCCTCTTTGTTCCCATTGTCACACTGCTTTCACTCCTCTGACCTATTTTAATAACGTCCTGCTTCTCATGTCTTTATTTTTCAGTCTTTATCAGACATCCTTACCATAAGAGTTTATTTGTCCTTGGGAAAACCAAACAATCCAAACCAGTAATTGTTTTCCTTCAGCCACTCTGCTTTTAAACTCCCATTCTGGCTCCTCTATGTCCCAGCATTGTGTTATTCTGAAAAAATAAAGCCTTTGTTTCCTCCACTGGTATCTGGGGTCTCAAAGGTCTCTAGGCCTGAATTAGGTATCTGAATGCCTAAAGAAAACAGAAATTCTGTTATGTTTTAAAACGAGTCTCAATTCTTCTATTGACTTGCAGGAAAGACCTGGAGTTACCACCTTCTTTATTAATACTATTAAATCTGACTATTTTAAAAAATAAAAAATATCTCTATGATACTCCTTAATTTCAACCTTTTATCATCACTGAGGCATGTCGATCACACAACTCATATTCCAGTGGATTACAAGTCATGTCACCTTTACTTCTTAGAATACTCCTGTTCTGCTTCTCTTTGTTCCCATTGTCACACTCCTTTTACTATCTGACCCTATATACCAGTCTCTTGCTTCTCATCTCTTTTTTAGTCTTTATCATCAGAGTGTTTTTCCCCCCTTTGGGAAAATCATACAATCCAAACCTATAATTGTGTTGTCTGTTAGTCTTTCCACTTTTATTTTTTATTTTATTTTATTTTATTTTATTTTTGAGTTGGAGTCTCACTCTGTCGCCCAGACTGCAGTGCAGTGGCCGCTACCGGCCACCGCAGCCTCGACCTGCTGGGCTCCGGCGATCCTTCCGCCTCAGCCTTCCAAGTAGCTGGAATTACAGGCATGTGCTACCACGCCCAGCTGATTTTTTTTTTTTTATTGTAGAGATGGGGTCTTGCTGCCCAGGTGGGTCTCGAACACTCGGGCTAGGCAATCCACTCACCTCAGCCTCCCAAAGGCGCAGGATTACAGGCTGAGCCACCGAGCCCGGCTGTCTTTCCACTTTTAAAACTTGTTCTTAAACCAGTCTTCTCTTCCTGCTTCCAGATTCCATCACCACCACCACCACCACCACCATCATCATTATCATCATCATTATTATTTTGAGTCTCACTCTGTCACCCAGACTGAAGTGCAGTGGCACGATCATGGCTCACAGCATCCTCAAACTCTTGGGCTCAGGCTATTCTTCCCATTCAGCCTCTGAATAGCTGGACTACAGGAATGTGCCATCATTAGCCTGGCTAATTTTTTAATTTTTTTTTCATAAAGATGAGGTCTTGCTATGTTGTCTAGGCTGGTCTCAAACACCTGTGCTCAAGCAATCCTCTCGTCTTGACATTCCAGAGTGCTGGGATTACAGTTATGAGCCAGCGTACCCAGTTGGCCATCATTATTATTACTGCCATCATCTCTGTTGTTATTTTTTCTTTATATGACTCAGTTTATAGCCATTTAAACTAGCAAATAATCCATTTGTAATATAGTTTTCAACTTGGACACTGATGAATTATTACCTCAAATCCCCTTCCAAAGAAGGAATAAAGTGTATGAGAAAAATCTGGAGGTGGTAAAAAGCATCTATGTTGCTAGAACCAGATGTTTTTTGCAGGTACAATCATCAGCAGGTAGCTAACTCAACACCTGATGGAAAGAGATGAATTCAGTGATATTTGAGAAGACCTCTGTGTCAAAATGAGACTCTCGTTTTTAAACTTGGGTTCAAACAATCTTTTTAGTTCATTTTTGCAATCATGATTTCAAAACTGTTTTCCTTCCATGTTTCAAGTCTCAGACTTTGCCAACAGTGTGAAGGTGAAAGGCATCTATGATATTACAATATGATTCCTTAATAATAACAATTAAGCCACCACCCTTCACACGGTTGCTAGTCAGGCTTTCAGTACCTTGGGACTAGGTCTTTATTTTCCTGCATGCTATGACTTTTTGACATGTACTTTTAAAAGGTAGACAAGGGCCAGGCTCTGTGGCTCAGCCTATAATTCCAGCACTTTTGGGAGGTCGAGGCGAGTGGATTGTCTGAGCCCCATGGGTTCAAGACCAGCCTGGGGAACACAGTGAGATCTTGTCTCTACAATAAATAAAAAAGTTAGCTGGGCATGGTAACATGCGCCTGTAGTTCTGGCTACTTGGAAGGCTGAGGAAGGATTGCTGGAGCCCAGCAGGTCAATGCTGGGGGTGGCCATGAGCATGCCCACTGCACTCCCAACCTGGGTGACAGAGTGAGACTTCAACTCAAAAAAAAAAAAAAAA
>NW_007071031.1:1137-7620 GCF_000164805.1 Carlito syrichta | reverse complement strand
TTCCCTCCCCCTCTTCAATTCTGTTTTGAGGGAAGGTGGGGTTGCTTTTATTTCTCTTCTGCAATGACCTGTCTTCCTTATGAGGGTCTTCTGGTTTGTTCACTTTTCCCTCTGTTTTACAGTCTGTCTATTCAGCAGTTTGCAGTCTTGGTCCGTTCAGAGAATCTCACAAGTTCACCTATGTCGTCGCCATCTTGCCCCGTCTCCGATTCCTGCAGCTGAACATTTTCGCGGGGCGTGAGAGCGAAGAGGTGCCGGCCCTCAGGGTTCCTCCACGCGCGTCCGCCACGGGTTCATGGCATGTACTTTTAAAAGGTAGACAAGGGCCAGGCTCTGTGGCTCAGCCTATAATTCCAGCACTTTGGGAGGTCGAGGCGAGTGGATTGTCTGAGCCCATGGGTTCAAGACCAGCCTGGGGAACACAGTGAGATCTTGTCTCTACAATAAATAAAAAAGTTAGCTGGGCATGGTAGCATGCGCCTGTAGTTCTGGCTACTTGGAAGGCTGAGGAAGGATTGCTGGAGCCCAGCAGGTCAATGCTGGGGTGGCCATGAGCATGCCACTGCACTCCAACCTGGGTGACAGAGTGAGATTTCAACTCAAAAAAAAAAAAAAGAGGTAGACAAGTGCTGAGATTTGAATTTCATGATAGAAAATGCTTAATTTTCAGTGATCAGATGATCATTTTTAAATACACAAATGTTCCTTCTCATTATATTACAGCCAGAGTAAATAATCTTTTCAAAACAAAATCTGGGCCAGGAACGGTGGGTCACACCTATAATCCCAGTGCTTTGTGAAGCTGATGTAGGAGAATGGCTTGAGCCCAGGCATTCAAGACCAACCTGGGCAACACCACAAGACCCTGTCTCTACAAAAAATCAAAAACTCAAAATAAAAACAGAAACCTGTCTCTGTCATGTCTCCCTCTAGACCTTGAATTGGCATAGAGGGCCCTGATGCCTGGGCCTTCTTTAGCACGTACTGCCTCCTTCTCCCTATTCTGGCTACTCTGGTCCTCTCTCAGTTCCTCCAAGGAGGCATACCTAAGAGCTCTCGCACACTACTGTCTCTCTTATCTAACTCTTGACCTAGCTAATGTTTACTCAAACTCCAAGTTTCAGCTAAACTATTACTCCTTCAAAGGGGTCTTCCCTGACACTCTCTTCCCCAGTCTAAATTAAGCCCCTGTATTTATATTGTCTAATCACAGCTTGTATTCTTCCTTCAAATCCTTTAACACAATTGGTAATTGTATGGTACACTGTATGATTCTTTGATCAATGTCTCTCTCCTTGTATTAGTCAGATTTAATCAGAGAAGTAGAACCACCCCAATTAGTATCAACAGATGTATTACAGAGATTAGACCTTATGCAACTGTGGGTGCTGGTGAAGAGACCTATGGAAGATTGTTGTCTAGTTTCTAGTGATGAGCCTGATGTCTCCATTAGTCAGCAGGACTGGCAGTGGGGAAGATATTCTAAGCATGAAATGGGGAGACCAAGCACTAGCAGGAACCCAGGAGGACAGACTGAAACCCACATCCATCTCTCACTACCTCCAACCTTGATAATGTGGAAAATGTGCAGAAGAAGTTGGTGGCCTTCACCGTGGAGATGTATGTATGTCTGGCCTGGGACTCAGAGACTGAAGGAGGAGATCAGGTAGGGGCTGCAGAGGTTGCTGGCCAGATGCTGCCTGTGGCCAACAAGGTGAGCAAGCAGATGGGTTGCAACGTGTATGGGCTGCAGCAGCACCTGGAACCTGACACTGACTTTCAGAGCTGCTGCTTGTTCCTTGTAGTCAACACTAAGTCAGAATCATATATGAAAGGAAGTTCTGCAAAACATGGTTTCAGCTTGGCTAAGGTGACAAGTACAAAACTATCCTGTCCCTTTGTAGTCACTAAATTCTATGATGGCAAGGAATATATTCTCTATATATGCCCAGCACTTTCTACCCATAGTACATACTTTAGAAGTTGTAATTCAAAGGATGTTCTCTATTTGTTTGTTTTTTAGAGACAAGGTTTCACACTTTCACCCAGGCTAGGGTGTAGTGGCACAATCAACTCACTGCAGCTTTAAACTCCTGGATTCAACCAATCTTCCCTTCTCAGCCTCTTGAGTAGCTACGACTACAGGCATACACTACCACGGCCAGTTAATTTTTAAATTTTTTTAGAGATGCAGTCTTACTATGTTGCCCAGACTGGTCTCAAACTCCTAGGCTCAAGCAATCCTCCTGCCTTGGCCTCTCAAAGTGCTAAAACTATGGGTATGAGTCACTGCAGTTGGCCCAAGGGATACATTTTTTAATAAGAAAATTTTATTTTTGTTTATAAACAAAACAAATTATTCATCTAAAATTTATCTTTTGAATTGCAACTTATTGAGGACTTGACTATAAATTATAAAATTGAACACTTTGAGTAGGATGTCATTTTAGCAGAGCATTTAATAGATTTAACCACTGTTGGTAGCCTAATAACTGGTGCAAACAGATTTTCAAGTACCTTGTATTATTTTTAAGGTAATTATAGTAAAGTAAAATTAATTAATTTTAAAACATCACCTCAGGCAAAATGTAACAGGTCCTTTGTTTTGATTGTGAGTTGTATACTTTTAAGAAGTCGAAAAAGAAATGCTTTGACAATTCTTTAGAACCTTCCTTTTAAAATATAATTGATGACAAATAATGAGATTACTTTTAGTCAACTATTATACACTCTGTTTGGAACTTGCATCAACATCAACAACTCTGTTGAGAATTAGGAACCTTTGGTGGAGAATGAGAATCAGAAACACAAAAACTGTTTACTCCTGTCCATAGAATTTCTATGCCCTTCTAAAGAGCTGGGGTATGAAAAGCCAACTGCCTCTCTCTGTCTGGGTATGGAAATCTCCAGGGATCTGGAGTTCCCTATCCAGAACTGACCTTTAGCATGCCTGATCTTTAGTCTTGAAAAGACAGTGTTACAACTCTTGAGTAACGATCTGTTGCCTAATGGTGCTTTGGTTTGAAGGACTTGTTGAAGGCTGTGACTATATACTTTTCCATGGATGAAAACTGTAAGAAAATATCTTCTGGTTGGTATGTTTATTTGAGTAACATTTTGTTTCCAATTTTAGAAAACTCTCCTGGTTTTTTATGATGCTCCAGGGTGCTGGAAGAGAAGGAGGAGAATCATGTGGAATTTACCCAGTCTTAAGTGCTTCAAAGAAATCCTTTGGCATGTCAGTTCAAGAAGGTAAAGATATTTTGAGAGAAGCAAATATAATAACTCACTAGTAAAAAGAAAAAAGATCATATAATAACTCTCTAGTAAGGAACAGTGAGTTATGATATGAGCATTAGGCAAATATTAAACAGAGATAGACCTTAGCACATGACTAGATTTCAATGCTATTTATTAACTCATTAATTTGTTCCAGAAATAATTTTTTAAGTGTGTGCTATATATAAAGTGTTTTCAAAAAGCTCAAGGAAAGTGCATATTATGAAAAACTATGCATGGATTTCAAAAAAAAATTGCACCAAAATAAATCAATTAGCTTGTTATAACATGACTGAACAAGATCTAGTTTGAGGCACTAAGTAAGATAGGACATCAGTTTGAAAAGACCCCCAGTCAAAGCAACATGAATTCCACTAGATTGAAGCAAGAACAAACACCAAATTTGTGGCGAAGCTTGGTGGAAGAATGGTGAACTCATTGATGCTTTACAAAAAGTTTATGGGAACAATCTGCTGATTTGCAGATCACAAATTTGCAGATCACAAATCTGCTGATTTGCAGATCACAAATGGATAACTCATTTGAAGAAGGCATGAGATGATGTTGAAGATGAAGCACACAGTGGCAGACTTATCCACATCAATTTGCAAGGAAAAAAATTCATCTTGTTTGTGCCCTAATTGAAGAGGACTGATGATTAACAGCAGAAATAATAGCCAACATCACAGATCTCTCAACTGGTTCAGCTTACACAATTCTGACTGAAAAATTAAAGTTGAGCAAACTTTCTACTCTATGGGTGCCAAAATGGTTACACTCAGAAAAGCTGCAGACAAGAGCAGAACTTTCAATGGAAATTTTAAACAAGTGAGATCAAGATCCTGAGGCATTTCTTCAAAGAACTGTAGCAAGAGATGGAACTTGGCTTTACCAGTACAATCCTTAAGACAAAGAGCAATCAAAATAATGGCTACTGAGAGGTGGAAATGGTCCAGTCAAAGCAAAAGTGGACTAGTCAAGAATGAAGGTTTTGGCCAATGCTTTCTTTGGGTGCTCAGGACATTTTGCTTGTTGACTTTCTGGAGGGCCAAAGATCAATAATATCTGCTTATTATGACAGTGTTTTGAGAAAGTTACCCAAAGCTTTACCAGAAAAATGCCTGGGAACTCTTCACCAGACGGTCCTTTTCTACTATAATAATGCTCCTGCTCATTCCTCTCATCAAATAAAGGCAACTTTGCATGACTTTTAGTGAGAAATCATTAGGTGTTCACCTTATCCTGATTTGGGTCCTTCTGACCAATTTTTAAAAAATCTTTAAGGGCACCCATTTTTCCTCAGGTAATCATGTAAAAAAGACTCCATTGATGTAGTTATATTTCCAGGATCCTCAGTTCTTTAGAGATGGACTAAATGGCTGGTATCATCACTTACAAAAGTGTCTTAAACTTGATGGAGCTTATGTTGAAAGATACAGTTTATATTTTCTATTTTTATCTTTCATTCCCATTTTTTCACAAACTTTTTGAAGCCCCCTTGTATTAAGCACAGGCTAGACCCTACGATTATAGTAATGCATGAAACAGATGAAATCCCCTGCTGTTATGGAATTTTAAGCTTAGTCGGTGACTCAGTCAATAAACAACTTCACAGATAACTGTATAATTACAATACAGGGTGCAATGAGAAAGCTAACCAGGGGATTAGGCAAATATGAGGAATTTATTAGTCATGTGGATTGTTTCTTTTGTGAATTACCTGTTCATATCCTTGGAAGTCAGAAAAGATTTCCAGGAAGAAATTATATTTTATTTTTCTTCTCAGGTCCTTAATAAACCCAAGTAGCAAAATTAAATGCAAATGTTTAAATGGAACCCAGTTAGTCACTGCTTCTAATTCTTTAAGTAAATAAACAAATAAAATAGATGCAAACTTTCTAAATAAATAATAAGCAAATTGAGTGTAAAATATGCTAATAATGATAAAGTAGTACGTATTCTGGAAATAAAATAATGCTCAATAGCAGAAATCTATGTACTATCAATATTGTTCATCACATCACTAGGTTTTGAAATGATTATTTCAATGGCTACAGAAAAAAATTCTATAAAACACTAAACTTATTCATGAAAAGAAAAAAATTTAATAAATAAGAAAAATAACATTTCTTAACTAATGAGAGAAGCATTCTTCAGTAAGTATATTTAATGATAAAACTTTAAACGTGTTTCCATTACAATCAGGAGACCACAACTATTCAATACTGCCCTTGGAGTCCTAGTCAATGTAAGAAATAAACAGGCCGGGCTCGGTGGCTCAGCCTGTAATCCCAGCACTTTGGGAGGCCGAGGCGAGAGATTGCCTGAGCCCACGGGTTCGAGACCCGCCCGGGCAACTTGGCAAGACCTCGTCTCTACAATAAATTTTTAAAAATTAGCAGAGTATGGTAGCGTGCACTTGTAGTTCCAGCTACTTGGAAGACTGAGGCAGAAGGATCGCCAGAGTCAGCAGGTGGAGGCTGTGGTGCCTGAAAGCATGCCACTGCACTCCAGTCTGGGTGACAGAGTGAGACTCCAACTCAAAAAAAAAAAAACATATAAAGATTAGAGAATGTATCCATTAGACTAAACACTATTCAATCTGTTGTGGTTTGGAAATGTAACAATTAAACACATTGTGCATTTTTGAAAGAAAGAGAAAAAATGGTCATTATTTGCAGATGCTATATGTAATCTTATCAAAATCTAGGGCAAGAAGTAGAACAACTTTTTTTTTTTTGAGTCGGAGTCTCACTCTGTTATCCAGGCTGGAGTGCAAAGGCAAGGTCTTGGCCACTCCAGCATCGACCTGCTGGGCGCCCGTGATCCTTCCGCCTCAGCCCTCCAAGTAGCCAGAACTACAGGTGCACGCTACCATGCCTGCCTAATTTTCTTTCTTTTTTTTTCTTTATATATATATATATTTTTTTTTAAATTTTTAAATTGTGGGGTACAGTTAAGGGTTAGTATACAAATATTCATTGTGCAGATAGCCTTATTGATGAGGTGTGCCCCCCTTCCCCAGATAGACAGATATTGACTATCGTTAATCCCACCTCCCTGCCCCTCCCTGTCCCCCTCATAGCTTCCACCACTGTCAATCCTTTTCTTATAGTATTACAGTAGTTTTTCAAGGTCCACTTATGAGTGAGAACATGTGATACTCAGATCTTTGTTTCTGTGAGAGAGCACTCAGTATTATAA
>NW_007071031.1:0-735 GCF_000164805.1 Carlito syrichta | reverse complement strand
GTGGTATCTCAGTGCAGTTTTAATTTGCATCTCCTTGATGACTAGTGAGGTTGAACATTTCTTCATGTATCTGTTGGCTGCTCATGTGTTGTGTTCTGTCCAAGTTGCTTGGGCTAGTTTTGAATCTGTGGGCTCAGGCAATTCACTCACCTTGGCCTCTCAAAGTGCTGGGATTACAGGCTGAGCCACCGAGCCCGGCCTAGAAAAACTATTATTTATTTAATTATATATTTTTAAAAGCAGGATGTATTGAGAGGACAGAAAAGCTCCCACAGGGACCTGAAGGGGTTGCCCAAAAAACTATTTTTTAATGAATAAGATAATTCAGCAATTTTTTTTCAGTGAGATAAAAGGACAACATGAAAGAAATCAATAGTATTTTTTATACCAAGTCATTCAAGAGCAGCACAAATTATAAAACGTCAAGAAATTAATTTTCCAAGAGTTATATTTGCATAGGAAAATTATAAAACTTTTTTTGAAGAATGAATTAAAATAACAAATAAATAAATATTATGTTCAAGGATGAAAGGACAGACTATTATAAAAATATCTTCTCAAATTAATCTATACATTCAATAAATTCCAATAAAATTACCTAGTGTTTTTTTTTTTTTTTTTTTTGAGTTGGAGTCTCACTCTGTCGCCCAGACTGGAGTGCAGTGGCCGCTCCCGGCCACCGCAGCATCAACCTGCTGGGCTCCGGCGATCCTTCCGCCTCAGCCTTCCAAGTAG
>NW_007071030.1:0-604 GCF_000164805.1 Carlito syrichta | reverse complement strand
CTTAACTAGCTGACTTAACTAGCTAGCCAGCAGGTTAGTCAACTGACTTAACTAGCTGACTTCACTAGCTAGCCAGCTGACTAGATAGTTGACTTAACTAGCTATCTACCTAGCTAGCCAGCTGGCTGGTATGCTGACTTAACTAGCTGACTTAACCAGCTAGACAGCTGAATAGCAGGCTGACATATCTAGCTCACTACTTACCTAGCCAAGTGGCTAGGCAGCTTTTTAATTAGCAGACTTAACGAGCTAGGCAATTGTCTGGCCAGCTGGCTTACAAACTGACTTAAATATCTAGCCTGCTGGCTAGCCAGCTGACTTAACTAACTGAGTTAAATAATTAGCCAGCAGGCTAGCCAGCAGACTTAACTAGCTGACATAATGAACAAGCCAGCTAGCTAGCCAGTTGACTTAACTAGCAAGCTACCTAGCTAGAGAGCTTGGTAGCCTGCTGAATTAACTAGCTGACAACTAGATAGCCAGCAGGTTAGCCAGCAGATTAGCCAGCTGACTTAACTAGCTGACTTCACTAGCTAGCCAGCTGTGTAGCCAACTGACTTAACTAGCTAGCTATCTAGCACCAGCTGGCTAGCCAGTAGAGGTA